>NC_061527.1:175000-227500 GCF_022379125.1 Scophthalmus maximus
CCGAACTGAGATTTATTTCCGCTTTAAACCGCATCTACCTTCACTAACCTAATGGAACAGATTAAGCTAAAATGAAGACACCACACAGAACCTCACGCGACGCAGTGGTTCTCGTCTCTCCGTCGACTTTATGTTACAGATTTCTAATTTTATATTTACGAGTATTACAGGTTCACCACATAACGTCACAACAGTCTGTCCGGTGGAAACTTTGCCAAACTCCTCGGTGCCAGTTTCACAGTTCAAATGCTTCATATTTGCCTTGAGACAATCCGGTTCATAATGATCCTGCGCGATCTTCAAGTGCCACAACGGCATAAAACGGTTCAATGAGAAAACACGGTTCAGTTCCAGTGTGATCGAGTTCATCAAGGACAGTTTCACCTCAGAGAATAAAGAGAAAGACAAACACTATGCTGGTTGGTCAGTGTCACAGTAACTGACAGACGACAAGTCAAACTAAAAGATTTTTTGGTTAAAACATTTTAATAAATTATTAAGAATTTAACTTGCACATGACCAAAGTCCACAAGATTATCTAGAGCTGCAACAGTTCAACGATTACTAAATTAATCACCAACTATTTTGATATTGATTAATCGGTTCAAGTGATTTGTGAATATCTTCTGGTTTCTTTGCTCCTCTGTGACAGTAACTGAAGATCTTTGGTGTGAACAAAACAAAACATCATCTTAGGGTTTTGAAAAACGATCTACATGTTTCACCATTTTATGAACCAAACTAACTAATCGATTAATTGATTATGAAAATAATGATTAGTGGCCTATGATAATGTGTCCTCCATGTGGAACCAGAGACCACGAGAGGAGTGGACGTCCTCTGATGATCCGATCACACTGATGAATCTGTCTTTAACTTCTTCAGATGGTCGGAACAGACTCGCAGCAGGAAACAGCCTCAGATAAGCTACACAGCTCAGTTACCTCTCATCACTACGCAATACAGCTGCTGCACAGCACAGCACCACCGGGGGGCGCTCTGATCCACTCAGAGATCTCCGTCACTCAGATATTTTTATAAACAAGCATGTCTTTATTTTTTAGTTCTTCTTGGACACTTTTTTGCTCTGACAATTTGTGAAGACAGAAGCTTCGTGTTCGAGGAGGAGACAGTGTCAATACCTGATCATTAGCAGTTAAAGATGGATTTAATCTTCTGCACTCGACAAACCTATCGCAGTCACAGAGAAAAAGCTAAGTCAGACAAAAGCTACAGATTGGAGCTGTGTCTAACATTTCATAATAATAATAATAATAATCCATTCATCTGCAGATTATCTTTTGGATTCATTATGTTGAATTCATATTGAATAATAACATTTCAGAACAAAGGTGACGTCTTTAAATGTCTTATTTTTTGGTCGACAGTCGTAAACTCAAACTAATTAAATCTTTTTTTAGTCCAGAGGCAGAAAAACATAACTGCCAATATCAAAAACTGAGGAAAGTTATGCTAACATATAGCTTGCAAGCTAGCAGATTGTGCTGCTAATGGAGCTAGCCCTTGTAGCTACGCTACATTTTAGCCGATGTTGATGGTTTAACATTAGCAAATTTTTCCAAAGAGAAAGCACATAACAGAAAATGAGCATGACGTACAAATCATATTTCAGTGGTTCAGTAATGCATGTTACTTACCTTCAGTGCTAACGGTGCTAATCTATCTAGTGAACATTGATTTTGAGTTTTTGACATTATATTATTGTGACAGAAAATCAACGAGTTTCCAAAACAACCGATTTTTTTATTTTCAGAAAAAGCGTTTTCCAGTGTTTCAAACCTGCTAGCTAAGATAGCATCCACAGCTAATGTAGCTGATGTTTGTTAGCTTTCTGTTTAATGTGTGCAGTACAAGAGGCCCTGGACCTGATTAGCCTAGCTTAGCACAAAGACTAGAGGTGGGGGAAAGTTTGAGCTTAGCTACAAGAAAGGAGAAAACTTCCTCCCTCAAACATTTCCAGCACTAATGTGATCACATTGCTAATGTTAGCTTGATAGATAATAGACAACGATGAATACATGTATAATATAGTTATTTTCATTATTGAACGATCTGATTGTTGGATCAATCAATAGTCGTTTAACATAGTAATATCAGAATATAGTGAAAAATCCCAATGGCAGATGAATCCTCATTAATGATGAATTGATAATCAATATATTTTCACTGTGACTGGTGAAATGTGCAGTAGAGGTAAGGCAGCTTTGATTGACAGCTGTGATCAGGTTGCGACAGTCGGACCAGATGGATGTAGGAGCCAGGCCGGAGGTCAAAGTTCACCTGGAAGCAGGTCAGACCGCCTGGCAACCAAAGGAAAGTGGGCGTGGCCATGTTGGGCCTCAAAGACGCCAAAACAACTTGAGCACTTAGAGCGACGGGTCTGAAACAGACTTTTTATAAAAACGTGAACAATGAGAAATCCACATTATCAGACGAACATATTGACACTACTAAGATGATTTTTCATACGCGCGTTGTAAACGCAGGTGAGTTCAGATGCAGGCAGGTAGCACATGGATCGGCTCTTACTGTTTTTCTACAGAGCTGTGAATCACACACTAAGTGGACGGTGATTTTTTTATGCAAGTGAAGCCGGCGGCTCTGTCCTCACTCCGGCCACGTTGCTCCGCCGCCGCCGCGCTCACTCTTCAGGCTTAACCAGGAACTATCAGGTATACAGACTCTTTTCTTTAATCCAGTGAATCTGACATTTACCTTTCCTGCGTAGCAGAAAGCTAACGGCTAAACCTCAACGTCAAACTAACCTGTGAATAAACAGCAGGTCAGAATTCCCTGCGAGTCACTGCAGAGGACAACAGAACACAAAGAACTAGACTCGCTCACTGATCGCAGATAATTAATCACTTATCATTAATGTTTAACAGTCGCCTCGTTTTTCTGATCATATTACGTCAGTTAATGATATTTTCATACTTGTTATCAGGTCCTCAGATCAACTGACTGAACCGGTCCGAGCCGGTCCAAACAGGTTTGTTTGTGTCCAAGTATAAACCTTCGTCCTCTAAACAACTCATCACTTCAAACTGGTTCAGAACCAGAAACATCTGATCCGGTTCAGTCTGGTTCTGTCAATTCTGGTTCGGTTCAGTCTTCCCAGTCTGCTTCTGTTTGGTTCAGTCCAGTCTGGTTCAGTCTGGTTCTGGTTCTCTTCAGTCTGTCCAGTCTGGTTCTGGTTTGGTTCAGTCTGGTTCTGTCAATTCTGGTTTAGTCCAGTCGGGTTCTGTTCAGTCTGGTTCTGTTCAGTCTGGTTCTGGTTCGGTCTGGTTCTGGTTCTGTTCAGTCTGGTTCTGTTCAGTCTGGATCGAGTCTCTAAAGAAGGAAAAGTCTGATCAGAACTTTGAACCACTGTCACATGATCCGACTACGTCTGATTCAGTTTGTGACGTTCAGTCAAATATCAGAACATTGTTAATTATTATTTACTAGAAAAAAAAATGATTGAACAAATTTAGAATCAGAAGCTTGTGACCCAGGATCAGACTTTTCCTTCCACTGATCCTCGGTTCATTCGTTTCATCTTCAAACTGTGAAAACGGCTCAACCTCATCATCCTCATCAACCTCATCATCATCCTCATCAACCTCATCATCCTCATCATCATCCTCATCATCCTCGTCAACCTCATCATCCTCATCATCATCCCCATCAACCTCATCATCCGCATCATCATCCTCATCATCCTCATCATCATCCTCACCAACCTCATCATCCTCATCAACCTCATCATCCTCATCATCATCCTCGTCAACCTCATCATCCTCATCATCATCCCCATCAACCTCATCATCGTCCTCTGGCTCTTCATCACGAGTCCATCGAGGAGCGACTCAGTTTTTGCTTTAACAAAATGCCAAATGTTGGTTTCATGTTTCTTCTTTTGTTTGTGACTCAGATGTTTATGAATATGACCATGACATGCCTAATTATAATCAAATCATTGACATATATTCACCTCATGAGATTATTGTATCCTAATATATCGAAGCAGATGAAAATGAGTCAAAGAAAAAAAAAGGATTTTAGTAAATTAACTTTTAATACTGTACATTTTCTAAGAGCAGGTACAGAACACGTGTCGTCGACAACCGAAACGTTTCTATGTGGAAATCTTTTATGTTGCATGTCTCTGTCAGTGGGTGGGGGGGAAAGGTCGATTATTATAGGGTAGAAAAATGTGAAGAAGCTCCTTTCACTATGACCACTAGGCACAGGTCGCAGGTCAGAGGTCAGAGGTCAGAGGTCGCATCCTCCAGAGGAAATAAAGCACTTTACGTGTCAAACTGCAGCGACTTGCTTCTTTCTTCAACATCACAGAAATATCATGTAGAACGTTATGTTATCATATCGCTCAGTAATCGAGCATCTGTAGCCACAATAGATAGAAGTTGAACTAAATGACTTACAATGTTAACTACAGATAATGGAGATGTAGTGTGTGTGTATATATATATATATATATATATATATATATATATATGTGTGTGTGTGTGTATGTGTATATATATATATAACTAATTATCTAACAGTAATGGAAGTTGCAGGTTAGAATCAGATGGTGAAGTTCCCACACACCACAAACTGACACGTCATGTATTTATTCTGCTAAAGAGACAAAATATATTTACACTCATGATGTTGATGTTCTGGTCGTCCAAAGGGACCAGAACTCATCTGAGCTGTAGAATGTGTCGGTTCTGTTCACCATGTTTCTATACCTCGTTACATTATTCACAGAGAAGCATTGATTTGGTTCAGACTGATGATTCAGGTTCTACTGGACGCAGGCGTCGGCCACCCGGCCGGCGAACAGCAGTGTGTTGATGGTCGACTCTCTGATGAGTAGCAGAAACGGTCGGTCGGCCACAAGGACGTGTCGGTTCAGGTTGAAGGAGCGTCCGACCGCCACCACGGCTGTGGCCGCCGCCGCCTCGCTGCCCTCCTCGTTGACCTGCGGACCACAACACAGGGTCAGTGTGACGCCATCCCGGGCCAGCTGGGTTCTGGGCCAGTGAGGTTCTGGGCCAGTGAGGTTGTGGACCAGTGAAGTTCTGGGCCAGTGAGGTTCTGGGCCAGTGAGGTTGTGGACCAGTGAGGTTCTGGGCCAGTGAGGTTGTGGACCAGTGAGGTTCTGGGCCAGTGAGGTTCTGGCTCCTACAACTGGTCATCAGTTTTATAAGAGTTTAAAGAACTTTCATCTGACTTCACAACTTCCTTAATAAGTTAGTTAAACTCTTTAATGTCATCTCTCAGCCAATCAGTGAGCAGCGTGTCAGTCATGTGATCATGTGTGACTAACCTCCAGGAAAGCTTTGTGGAAGGCGTCTGAGATGTAGAGAGTATCGCTGCCATCCTCCAGGATCCCTGAGACAGACAGACGGGTCACACACAGACGGTCAGACAGACAGGTCAGACAAAAACAGTCAGACAGAGACAGTCAGACAGACAGGTCAGACAAAAACAGTCAGACAGACAGGTCAGACAGAGACGGTCAGACAGACAGGTCGGACACAGACGGGTCAGACAGAGATGGGTCAGAGAGACTGTTAAGAAAGACGGGTTAGACACAGACGGTCAGACAGACGGGTAAGACACAGACAGTCAGACAGAGACGGGTCAGACACAGACAGTAAGACAGACGGGTCAGACAGAGACAGTAAGACAGACGGGTAAGACAGACGGGTCAGACAGAGATGGGTCAGACAGACGGTCAGACACAGGCGGTCAGACAGACGGTCAGACAGACGGGTAAGACAGACGGTCAGACAGAGATGGGTCAGACAGACGGTCAGACACAGACGGTCAGACAGAGATGGGTCAGACAGACGGTCAGACACAGACGGTCAGACAGAGATGGGTCAGACACAGACGGGTAAGACAGGCTCACCTGGCAGACTTGCCTTCTCTGAGCTGAACAGGTGGGTCAGTCCCATGGCCTGCAGCGCCTCCTTCAGGGCGAAGCTGTTCTCCACCCTGAAGCGAGGGACATGGATGGAGACGCTGGTTTCCTCCATCTCACTCAACCAGTGGTTCAGTTTGTTCAGGTCCAGACTCTCCTCCACCTCCACACAAACAGAAGTTGAATATAGTCTCTGTGTTCATATATGTTAAATATAGTTCCATGAGGTGGACCGACCTCCGTGTGAGTCTCATGTTTCTACATCGTGTTGAATACGGTTGTTGAACTAAACGTCCAGAATATGTCGCGTTCACGTTGAATTTTCAGACGCTGACGGAAACCGGAAATGGAATCAACGGTGCGCTGCCATAAAGTGTCCCCTGTCGGTCGCTCAGTTGGTGGCGGTTTGACACTTTACCACCAGATGCCGCCAGACAATTATAAAAATTACACACTGGGGATTCAATAATAATATCTCATTAACGGTTTGAGATCTACAGCAGTTTTTTATGGTCCGTCTGTTTTGACTGGACAACCGAAAATGTGAAGACGACGGTGACACACAGTGGGCCGGTGTCATGTGACGAGTCGCCACCGTCTGAAGTTAATGAGAAACGCGGGGACGAAGAACCAGATGACTTGTGACACTTTATTATTTTATGACATTTAGACGATTAAATTAATGCATAATGATTTTTAATTTAATCAGTTTTCTGATTATTGCGTCCGACTTCTTTTGACTGTCAATGTTTTGGTTATTGTCTCACCTGCTTCGTGTCTAATTTAACGGGACAAAAGGTGGAAAAAGGGAAATATAAATTTTATGTATGTATATACAGTATATATATATATTTACCTGACTGAGCGTGGTGTCCCTGCTCGGCAGGACGATCACCATGGTGATGTCGTCTCCGCTGTACGGCATCTCCAGCAGCTGCACGTGGTCGTCGGGGAAGTGTCGGTACCGGAACGCGGCCTCCTGGAACATCATGTCCACGGAGCAGCTGCGAGTCGCACTCACGTGGAAATCTGACACGTAGACGTTTTCTGTGTCAAACTTGTTCTTCCACTGACCCTGAAACAAACGTTTCAGGGTCAGGGTCAATTATCATCATCATTATTATTATTATTATTATTATTAATGTTATAATATGTTTCATATGTGGTGGTTCCTGACCAGGACCAGGGGTCAGAACTATGAGCAGCAGACAGGCTGCTCATAGCCGGGCCTAGCTGTTAGCATGCTAACCGATGCCCCGTCCAGTCAGAGGCGATGACCTGAGCTCTGAAGGTTCCTGGTACCTTGAAGTAGATGGTGTTGACCAGGACCAGGATGGTGCTTGAGTCCAGCGCTCCCTGTGGCAGCGTGTCCTGGATGCGGTTCTCCGTCTTGTTGGAGATCCAGCTGTTGATGGCGTCCCGGGCCCCCTCCGGGTTCCCCTGTGGCACAGAACCAGGGTTACGAGGATAACGCAGCGCGGAGGTGTGAGTGTTCTGGACGACGAGACGTTACCTTGAAGTTGAGAGGAAGCAGCTTGGCTCCGTACACCGTCTCACTGATGTTCTGATACGTCTCGTTGAAGACCAGAGACTTTTCTCCGAACAGTCTGTTGGCGGAGATCAGCTCCGTGGTCTCGTCCTTCTTCCTGAACAGACGACAGTTCAGTTTGGCGAAGAAGAAGTGGACCTGGTCTGACGTCTTCTCCTTGATGGTGTCGAACTCAAACACCTGCAGGATGACAGAGAACCAGTGGAGACGTGAGACAAGAACTGGGACTGGAACCAGGTTCAGGTTCAATAATCCAAAGATCTTCAACAGGCAGAAAATGTTTTCATCAGGCTCGATTACACAAACACTGATTTCCATGAACTGCAGTAAAGGGGGCGGAGCTTGACCTCCGGAAGAATCCACTGAATTTTAGAACAGAACCCGACATCACATGACGTCAGAGCATTGAGCTGTTTGTTTATAACCTGACACAAACTCGTCTCCGTGACCTCTGACCTTCATGATCTGCTCCAGCGTCTCGCCGCAGGCTCCCAGTTTTGTCATGGCGAAGGCGGTGGAGACGCTGATGGGCGACAGGAAGATGTTGGACTCGGGGGTCTTGCTGAGTGCCAGTTGTTTGTACAGCGACAGAGCGAAACGGCTGTTGGCCTTCGACAGCTCCCACACTCGGGGGTTGGTGGACTCGGGGACGGGCTCCGGGGTCGGGCCCTCGCCCTCGGGGGTCGGGCCCTCGGGCTCGGGGCTGCGGTAGATGCAGCGTGGCTCCAGAGCGAGGTCTCTGGGTTTGGCGCTGCAGATGTCCAGACGGTCGGCGAGAGAGATGAGCGGCAGGAACGCCAGAACCAACAACCAATCAGCAGCCCTCATTCTGGAACTGACGAGACTGTAAGACTCAAATATTAACATGAGTCAAATATGAAAAACTTTATTAATCTCGAGTTGGGAAACAGTTTTCAGTTCCAAGACAAAAGACAGAGAATTTCTGGTTCAGTTCTTTTTCCCTGAATGTCACTGAAACAGCTCGTCTTCAAACATTTCACATCATATTTATTCAATATGAAATGTTATAGATTTTAATAGATGAGTGAAACTCTGTCGTCCTCCGGTTGTTTAACGTGTCGGAAAACACTGAACATTTCATTTAACTGCAGAAAAAATGAAATCACAACGTTGTTGTTTGACCTTTAACCTCTAACGTCTGTAGACATTGAAACTCAGATTCTAAACATTCGTGAGATTGTGAAACGTAGATCGACACGATCATTCACATTATACGTTTAAATATTTAAAGATGTAACTGAAGATGTGAACAAAGTGTCGGGCAGAGAGAATAAGAGTCAGATAGAAGTTTGAGACCTTACCTGAGCAGTTGACGTTGTGTTGTGAGTCAGGTCAGTGTCCCGCAGAGCGACGAGTCAGAAGCTCGACCTTTGAGACATTGATCGTCTGTTGGTCAACAGATTCATACCAGGAAACATCTGGACAAACATCACGATCAATAACTGCTCCAGCCGCAGGACGGACGGAAGGCCAGCAGGGGGCGTCGGCCCACAGCAGAGAGGACGACTGCAGCCGGGTGGAGCTAAAGAGCGTAACTCAGTGAACCGATCATGTGGTTTAAACATTCCGATAAAACAAGTTTTAAATTCAAATAAAGAAATAACCATTTAGAAACGTTCACAGTGTTTTGGTGATGAGGAGTTTGGTCTGAGCGTAATGTCGCTAGGTCACGTGACCAGTCGACGCGTTTCATACAAACATGAAAACAGGAAGTGAAAGATTCAGGTGAATTTTATTAGTGGAGTCGTTCAAATTAAAAATCTGTACAAAAATATTTCAACAAAAATAATTAACACGTACGTGTACACACACGTGTACACACACACACACACACACACACACACACACACAGATTAAAACGGGAGTAAGCATTTGTTCCAGTTTGACCTCCAGTTGACCTGTGACCTCTGAGGTCAGAATAGTTTGGGCAGTTCTCGGAGGCGACTCAGGTCCAGGATGTTTCCCACCGACCCCTCCGTCTGGTGACTGCTCGCCCTCACTAAAGATGGCCGCCTGCTGGAGCAGTTCTCCTTGCCCCCGGCGTTTGGTTTGGTGTTTCTCGCCAACAGCTGCATCTTTGGCTGCAGGTCTCTGATCAGCTGACTCTGGGGGAGGAGATTCACGACAGGAGCGTCAGTGAGCACTTGGCGGGTCGTCGACGCCTCCTGAACTCCGACATCCTCCTCCTGCTCGTCTTCGTCCTCGCTGTCCTCCTCCTCGATCAGACCGTACCGCCTCATGTACTTCCTGGTTGCCAGAGACATGTTGCTCGGAGACAACAGGAAGTCAGTGGAGGAGGAGGAGGAGGCGGGGCCTCGACGAGGGGTGTGGCCTCCCACAGCCAACCTGCTGAGCTGAGAGTCGCTCAGGTAACGCAGGGCGATGGCGTTAGCCTCCAGACTCAGATCCACGCTGCTGCCGCCGGGAAACAGAGAGCTGACGGTCGGATTGGACACACTCAGTCTGGACAGGACCGCCGCCGGGTTGATGCTCGCCAGAGTGCTGCGCGCGCGCACAGAGAGAGAGAGAGAGAGAGAGAGAGAGAGAGAGAGAGAGAGTTAGTGCAGCTCTCTGAGGAACAGTGACGCTCCGACGTGGTGATGACATGTGATCACCTGGTGCTCTCAACGGTTCTGACCCGGTTCCTCTCAGACTCTGTCAGATCTTCTTGGTCCATGTCGACACCGAGCTGCTGCAGCTGCCTCAGCGTGGCGCTGACCACCGCGTCACCTGGACTCTGCTGCTTCCTCCTGGAGGAGGAGTCAGACAACACTGACAGACTCCGCCCCCGCCTGGACTCCACCTCCTCCTGCACTTCCTGTCTGCTGTCGGACTCCTGAAGGCGACTGGTCAGCTGAGTCTGAGGACACAATGACAGGTAACGCAGTCATCAGGTCGTCTGTCCGGTCATGCATCGCCCCCCCCCCCCCCCCCCCCCCCCGCCGTCACTCACCCTCAGGTTGTGGTAGAAGCTCTGCAGCTCGTCATCTGCTCTGCACATGCTCACACTCTCCCCCAGGACGGGACTCTGCAGACAACTGACAGACAGACACACACACACACACACACACACGTCATCAATGTCATCATCAATAATAAAATCATTAAGAAACCATCATCATCATCATCATCATTAATTACATCATCATCAATATCATCATTAATTACATCATCATCAATATCTTCATCAGTCTCACCTGAGCTGACCAGTGGAGGAGCAGGGAGTCCCCTGATGTGTGATGTCACAGTCCTCAGACCCGCCCACAGGTGTGGTGATGGACAGGTCATGTGAGGGGAGGGGGCTGGGGGAGGAGGGAGGTGGGACTTGTTCCTCCTGATGAGAGTGGGGCTTAACAGGATCTGCCCACAACAGACTATCCCCTGGAAGCAGAGAGGGTCCAGTCAGTTGTCTCACCAGTCTTGTCAGTTGTCTCACCTGTCCTGTCAGTTGTCTCACCTGTCCCCACAGCGATGCTCGTCGTCCTCCTGGGCATCTGAGTGTTGACCTGAATCTTCCCCTGAGCCTCCAGCAGCATCTGGACCTACAGACAGAAGATGTGATCTGCACTAGACACTGTGGAGGCTGTATACTACCGTTACCATGACAACCTCACACCTCACAAACCAATCAGCAGCCTGGTCGTCTGACTGACACGTGTTATTACCTGAGCCTGCAGGAGGCGCAGCTGTCGGTCCTGATGGAGGAGCAGCTGGTAGGTGTCCGCCGGTACGACCCCGCCCCCCCGACCACAGTACTCAGTCACACAGTTGGGACGGGGGAGAGGGGAGGGGTGAGGAGAGGGGGAGACATGAGGAGGAGCAGGGGAGAGGGGGGTGGAGAGGAGAGTATGATGTGAGGAGGAGGGAGGAGGAGTGTGATGGGAGGAGGGAGGAGGAGTGTGACGAGAGGAGGGAGGAGGAGGAGGGTGATTGGAGGAGGGAGGAGGAGTGTGATGAGAGCAGGGAGGGGGAGTGTGATGGGAGGAGGGAGGAGGAAGAGGGTGATGGGAGATGGAAGGAGGAGTGTAATGAGAGGAGGGAGGAGGAGGAGGGTGATTGGAGGAGGGAGGAGGAGTGTGATGAGAGGAGGGAGGGGGAGTGTGATGGGGGGAGGGAGGAGGATTGTGATGAGAGGAGGGAGAAGGAAGAGGGTGATGGGAGGAGGAGGGAGGATTGTGATGAGAGGAGGGAGAAGGAAGAGGGTGATGGGAGGTGGGTGGAGGAGGAGTTGGGGGGTTTCTGAAAGGGGGAGGAGTAGGAGCAGGCAGGAGTGTGGGGGAGGAGCAAATGGGGGTGGGGTAATAAGAGTGGGCAGAGCAGCAGGAGCAGGGAGGCTGCAGGTTGGAGTTGGGGGTGCTGTGGATGCGAGGAGGAGGAGCTGGGGAGGAAGAGTTTCCTGAGGGAGGGACTGACCTCCTGTCAAGTCTGTGGGCGGATGCAGCGTCCTGCCAGCCACAGTGATTGGATGTGAAGCTGCTGTCAATCAGCAGAGAGAGTTCAGGGACAGACGGCTGAACTCTGCGACTCTGAAACAACAGACACTCATCAGCTCCTGGTGGTTAACACAGGAACTGCACCGTGCTGCTGAACATCACCTCATTAAATATACATCAATAATGTCGTTATTAGATTATAACTCAACACAATGACTCATTTATAGAGCTAACGGACCTGACCTCTGACTCACCTGCTGAGCGGGGGCGTGAGGACTCGGAGACGGTCGTGGAGAAAGGTCCTCGTCCTCGACCCCAGAGTCCTGGTCGGTGGCAGAGAGGCCGGGGGCCGGAGGGGCGGGGCTGAGGGAAGAGGGGGCGGGTCAGGACACTAGACCATTTCAACACAGTATAGTAGAAGTGGGACTGTTCCTTTAAAATCAGTACCCGTTAAACGAGCTCCTAGCGTCTCTGAAGATCTGCGTCTGTCGGCTGTGAAGCTCTGAGCTCAGCTCACACTGCAGAGTCCGACCATCCGCCGGCGCCACCTGCTGACCACAGACCATCAGACCCCTGCTCGCCAACAGCCAATCACTGCAGAGTCAGGTGAGGGCTTACCTGATAAAGAGTGACCGACTGGAAGGCTGTCAGAAGCTCACAGTCCAGCTGTAGACCGGGTCCAGGTCTGGGTCCAGGTCCCCGACACTGGTAGAACTGCGGAGCTCTGTGAGTGGCGGCGAACAGAACGAGCAGGAAGCAGCCGCTCTCTGACAGAACTCTGAAACACAGCAGAGACGCTTATGACACCTGAACCGGTCGACCCGTAAGAACTCGTCAGTGAACAGTGTCTCACCTGTCCTGCAGGGCGGCGCTGCACAGGAAGCGCAGACACCATGCCCACACCTGAGGGCTGTAGACGTGTGTGACTCCACTCAGCCAGCTGCCACAGGACGAGATCACACACACACACACACAGTCAGAACCACAACACAAGCAGGTCAATTGACATCACCATGACGACGACCTGACAGACGTGTTGTCATGTGACTCACAGTCCGACCAGCGGCAGGTTGGAGGCTTTTGGGTCAGACTCCAGCAGCAGCAGCAGCTTCCTGGTCTGATCCATGGTCACAAACCTGCACACACAAACAGCTTCAGTAACGAGCGGCTCTACACTCGACCTGACGAAGGTCACGTGATCTCACCCTCGCTGGCGACCAGCAGTATGATGATGCTGCGGCCGGCCAACGCTGGTCAGACTCCTCAGCAGAGCGGTGGGGATGATGGGAACGGCTCGGACCGGCTGGACATCCACGGAGACGGACGGACAGACGAGCGACCAGCTGAGACTGATCGCGGCAACGTCGGACTGCTGAGAGCAGACCACACGACCTCTGACCTTCAACAGCTGAGACAGATCCAGAGTCTGTCTGCTGCTCACACACTGCTGCAGCACCTGTCCATCACACACACACACACACACACACACACACACACACACACACACACACACACACACACACACACACACACACACACACACACACACACACACACACACACACACACACACACACACACACACACACACACACACACACGGACAAAGTAAAGGTTGCAGGTTCACAACTGCGCTGCTGACAGTTGTCCTCACTCGACCATCACAGCTCGTGAAGCCGACATCAGAGTAACAAAGGGTGCAGTGATGTCAGAGTGTGAGACGGTGCGTCCCTCTCTCTATGACATCCCCGTCTCTCTCTCTGACATCAGTCTCGACCACAGTTGTACCTTGAAGCAGTGATGGAGCTCGGCCTCTGATTGGACCACGGCGTCAGGTGTTGCCTCCCTTTGAGTGGAGAACAAACATGGAACCAGGACGTCTCCAGGCAGCAGAGCAGACGGGACCCGACCACCCGAGGACACGGCCTGGTCCCGACCCGGATCAAAGCGGTCCAGAGTCACTGTGACCCCCTCCTCATCTGGAACCACAGAGACCAGAGAACATGAGTTTATATGAGCCAGTTCAGTCTGACAAATCAGAACACAGGATGAGATGCAGGTGACCTCTGACCTGCGTCCACAGACACTGATCCCAGGAAGAAGCACTCGAGGCGGGGCTTGTTACTGTGACGGACATGGCGCTGAGCCAGACGCAGAGCTTTCTCCAGAAGCACCACATGGGGCTTCCTACACACACACACACATACACACACACACAATGTAGTTCGGAACACACTGCTTTTCCTTATTAGTTATTTGATGATATAAAAACAGTCGCTGATCGTTTTTAACCTGGCGGTTATCTGACAGTTACCTGATGTTATCTATTTATCTACCTGTGCGAGCAGAGCTGGAGGCGGAACTTGTCTCCGGCGGCGCTGCCGTCCCACAGAGCGGATCTGGATTTTGGGAAACTCAGCGGAGTCAGAGAGTTTGTTGACCTTCTGTAAAAGAGGTCACAACTTCATTAACATGATGTCGATACAAACAGATCAATAACCAGATCTGACACGGGAGCGTCGTGTGTGTAGACCCACCTCCCCCTCACGTTCTCCGGGGTGAACACCTGTTCGAACAGGGTGGTCGGCAGGTCCTGGAGCTTCACCGGGCAGCTCATCCTCACTGTGTCCCACAAAGAACAGCTGTGGTCGGTGACTGCACCTGAAAACACCCGCTGCCGTCAGTTAGCCTCGTTAGCTTCGTTAGCTCGCTGCTCGGGCCGCACCGGCGACATCAGTTAGCGTCGTTAGCGTCGAGGCCACCGGACACCGTCTGAAGCTTCATTGAAGAAACAAGATGTCCGCAGTTTTACTTTCCCTCCTCTCACCGACATTAACTGTTCGTCGGTGAACTCGAGCTGGAACAATCCGCAGTTTGATAATGGCGCTGATACTTCACTCTACTGGCGCGGCAGCTCCACCGGCCAATAGGAAGCTCCTACTCAGCGACGCTGACCAATAGCGTGTCCCTCCCGCTGCCGTCCTTTCTTCTACGTGTGTTGTGGACGGCAGATGAACTGGACTAAGGAACAACAGCGCCCCCACAGGACAGAGAGGGCGCTGCTCTCAGACTGTCAGTCACGGATAAACAACAACAAATAAACAATAAAAACGTGACGTGAGTAAAAACAGCTGCAGGCCAGTGACCTGTGGACTGTAGTCATAGACTCATGTGATCTGAGGGTTATTGATTTAAATATTGTTCAGAAGTGAACTCACCTCCGACCTTTTGTTTTAATTATTTATATATCTTAGTCTGTTTCCTTTGTTCTTTTTAATTATCAGAACTACAATTTGCGTTTGTAGTTTGCGTTTTCACATTGTGTGAGTGTGTGTTGAATTATTCATGTGTGGATCATTTTTCAACACACAAAGTAATTTCCTGAAAAGCAGCATGAGGAGGAATTATTTATCAGCGTGTTACACAACTCAGAGACACACACTGAGGACACACTGCCCAGAGACACACTGAGGACACACAACCCAGAGACACCCACCGAGGACGCACAACCCAGAGACACACTGAGGACAAACAACCCAGAGACACACACACAACCCAGAGACACACACTGAGGACACAAAACCCAGAGATATACACCGAGGACACACTGCCCAGAGACACACTGAGGACAAACAACCCAGAGACACACACACAACCCAGAGAAACACACTGAGGACACACACTGAGGACACAGTGACACTAGTGAAGTGAACATGTGGGCTCTGACATGTCTGTGCCCAGGGGCCAACGCAACATGTGGGGCCCAACATGTTGTACTTCAGGGGCTCATATTAAAAACCTGTTACACAAACAGAAGTTATATGGAGCAGAGCGATGGTGGTGGGGCCTGAGGGTCTGGGGCCCTGAGGGGGTCCGGGGGCCCTCGGGGGCCTGGGGGCCCTCGGGGGACGGCTTGGTCCGGGCAGCGGATGTTTCGTCGGGACAACGCCCACCAACGTGTGGAACGTGTGTCCGTGTCTCTCTACCGAGACCTGAATCTTATTCCTAGACGATCTCTGATCTCAGGTCTTTGTTCTGGCGCTCGCTGTTCAACCAGCCAATCAGCACGCAGCGCTGCTCTGGAACGCCCCATATTTATGCCCACAGTCCAATCGGGAAGCGTCTCCCGCCGGACGCCATCTTGTGGGTTGATATTGGCGGGGGGGCGGGGCGTCCTGCTGCCTGCTGGTTGGAACCTGTTGCTTCGCAGTTCCGTGTTGTGCAATGGACGGGTGAGTTGTCTCCTCGACTGACGTTCGCGGCTCCGGTAAACGTAGCTCGTGGCCGATGTAGCCTCACCGGAGGCCGGTTAGCTGCACCTGTCCGGGTAATGTGTGTGTCGGGAGTCAGCGGCGGCTCGTGCGGCTCTGCTCCCCGTGAACTGGTGTTTGTGTCCGGGGCAGGAAGCTAACCTAGCGGAGTTAGCTGTAGCGTTAGCCTCGGGACGGGCCACTGTCTGTGGACCGAACTCCAGTAACTCGACCACCGGGCGGTGAGATGTGGCCGCACCGCGTGAACTGGAACATCTGGCACAGCTGCACAGATGTTTTTCAGTCGAGCTGGTCGATTGATCGCCTGGAGGAAGATTCACTTAGCTGCTTGATAACTTGTTGATGTTCTCACGCCCACCGCGGAGAACCACCGGAGGTCTCCTCCCTGGTCACAGGCCAGGTTCAGTTCACTGTGTTGTGGTTTCACGAGTCAAGTCGGTGCCGAACTGAAGACTGGTCCCCGGTGCTGTGACGCAATGAGTTATATGAATATGAAGCCGCAGTGGTGCTGATGTAATGAGGGTAGATCTGTAAAGTCACGTTTCTTCAATGGGAGTTCGCTGCGAGGCTCCGTCGGGCTGATGGTGAACGGATCGACTGGTTGTCGAGTGAACAACTTTACACTTGATATAAAAAAAGTTTATTGTGCTTCAGTTGAGTTGTGAAGTGTCTTGTTCTTGTAGGTTTGTGGTTTTGTCGATGAGTCAAAATGAATTCAGTTCAGCACAAAAGCCAAAGAATGGTGCAGTTTCGATGAATTATGATTATCATATTGATGAAACGTTGAACAGCCTTGTTGTGTATCAACCTGATGATGCTGCAGGTATTTTAAAGGTGCCTTGTAGCAGCTCTTCCTGTTGGTACATCACTAACATTAGCATTAGCAGCCGTTTAGCATGCTAAGCAGCTAGCTCAGGTGTCACTGTTGCCTGCTGGTCACATGTAGATTTAGTTTATTTGCGACTCTATGACATAGACAGAGTAACCCTAACCCTATGACTGTCCAGAGTTGGATCTGTTTATCTCTCTCTATCTAAAATGTTAGCTAACAGTAGGTGACCATCAGTATCGACACATTCCCATTTACAAACAATGGATGTGTCCTAATTCTGGCCCCGCCCCCTTCAGAGGCTACATTTGAAGACTAATTGTGTCACAGTGGAGTAACTCAGCTTTCCCATTTAGAAGGTTCATTCAGATGCGTCCTTCCGTCCCCAACAACCAAAGGATCCAATGGGTGATTCCTTCCCGACCCAACCTGTCCCAGGATTCATTGCACGCTGATGAACTACTTTCTTGTACTGTAGGTAACTGTAGCTCTGTTCCAAGGCAACGGCAGCAAGAGCGGAACTCACTGGTGATGACAAATAGGAAATTTGCCGTAGACCAGACTGTCTCATTTCAGTTTGGCCTTCATGGTTTACATGGCCAATGAAGACCACCACGTCCTCAGCAACTGTGCTGGCTGAGCTAAAAGCTAACTCTGGTCTTTGAGTCAACAGCTAACTCTGTTCTTTGAGCTAACAGCTAACTCTGGTCTTTGAGTCAACAGCTAACTCTGTTCTTTGAGCTAACAGCTAACTCTGGTCTTTGAGCTAACATCGACTGAAGCTCTTGGATGAAACCCTGTTTGGCGTCAGAGAAGCTGCGTTCAGGACCGTGAAGACGAGCGTGTCAGAGTAACGTCTGCTGAGTTGTTTGTGAAGCTGTTTGAGCTTTATATTGATGTGATGAAGTTAAAACTGACGAGTTCGTTTCCATTGATTTGTTAGTGGTCATTAATCTGTCAGCTTGTGTTTGCTCTCTGACTGAATGTACACGCTTATGTGTGTGTGTAAATATATATATATATATTTCCTGTGGGTGTTGGTTCTCCGTCAGGACTCATCGGTGCCCTGGAGCCACCATCTTGTTCTGGTGACGTCACGCGGAGTCAGATTCTGTGCAGTGGGGCAGAACGAAATGGGGAAAATATCGAATCGCGATTTTTTTTACAGATATTGCGATTGCGATTCGATTTGCGATTATAAGTAGCACGCACGAACACACACACACACACACACACACACACACACACACACACACACACACACACACACACTGACAGAGAGCTCCTCTTCATGTGTTGAAGAGGAGAAAGGGAGAGAGCTCTCTCTCTGGTAGCAGTCTGTCTCTTTAACAAGGGAATTGTCGTGGTGTTGAGACATTTTCATGCGGAGTAACAACTCTTGTGTGGTTCTGTGTTCGTCATTATGCCGATGGTACGGCCAACAACCTCGACACCACCGCGGTGGCTGTGGCGCTGTGTCAAGCGCTGATACAGGTTGGTGGTGTTTCCGCATGAAGTAGCAACGGTAGCATGGCACGTTCTGACGCTGTGCAGCATCCTCCTTTTTAAAACCAAAGAACTTCCACACAACCGGCGTGCTGCTCCTCTTCGACTTTAAAGTCTCCGCTGTATCAGTTTCCAACTGTTCTGTCGAGCTTGAGGACATTGCATAGCAGGTTAAAGTGCAGCGTGACTGCTGTTTTGTCTTTGCACCGAGCGCTCCACTCGCTCGCGTATCACATGACCCGTGTAATCACGCCCCTTGCGATTCGAAAATTGCGTTTTATCATATCGCGATATTATCGCAAATGCGATTAATCGTTCAGCCCTACTGTAGTGATTGTGGAGTAGAGCTGTGGTATCGAGGCCCCGGCCACACACAAGTCAGTGTCAGCTGTCAATCATGACGTCTCAGCCCCGTTTTTATATCATCAAATAACTAATGAGAAGAAAAGTGATCAGAAACATGAACACGTGACCAAACATATCTGATAAGTACGACCTCGCATGACATGGAGGGGGCAGGGCTTATGGCCTCTACCAGCCAGACACCAGGGGCGATAGTGATGTCGTCCATCTTTGTTTACAGTCTGTGGGTAGAATGCAGAGCGTCGTATGAATGATGATGAAAAATATGAATCACAGCATTTCCTAAAGGAACAGTGAACCAGTTTTGTCCTCTTCCTCTCTTCCTCCTCCTCTTCCTCTCCCTCCATCTCCTCAGATAAAACATCTTTAACCTCATTTAACTTTTTTTTGCTGATTTTGAGTTTTTTTTCTCTCTGCTGCTTCTAACACACTGTCTTGTCTTCACAGCAGTGTCCACCACGATATAACAGTTGGTACTAAGGTAGGCTCCTCCTCCTCTTCCTCCTCCTCCCTCTCTTCCTCTCTTCCTCCTGCTCGCACCCCCCCCCCCTCTGGCATCTGAGATCCGATCTGAAGTTTTCAGTCGTTGCTGACTTGTTTGTTTGATTGGCTCAACCTGCGGCAGTGAGTCTGAGGATAATCAGATGAGTGAGTTAAAGGAGCAGCCCACAGATTTGACATCGCTGCGACTTGAGCACATTTCATTCCTTCAAGTTTAAAGAGAAACAAATGGAAGGTTCAGTGCGGAGGTGACAGTGACCTCTAGTGGTGAGACCTCACGGTGCATTCAACTGTCGTCCTGTTTGTTCTGAGCCGTAACTGATGCAGGTCGGTGTTGTATTTCTGTCCATCTCATCTGTACCAGCAGCCGTCAGGCAGCAGCTACAGACCAGACTCAGGTTTCTGCTCCATTATTGATCAGGGGGATCAGGAAACAGCTGATCAGGTTCCTCACAGAGAAACTACTGAAAACACCAACAATGATCAACACTGATCAATACTGATCATCTACTGACGGAGCGATGTGTATTTCTGGGGCTGATATTAGAATATAAGATGATGTTTCTAGAACAGTGTCAGTTGTTAATGAGTCATGTCTGTAACAACTGATCATTATCTGAAACACGTTCAGACCTGATGTCGTATTTAACCACTGGCAATGTGCAGAACATGTGAAGACACAGGTCACATGACCACCCTGACCTGTGACATCACACTGACACTGATGATGTCATGTCTGTGTGTGTGTGTGTTATAGTGTTATGTGATCTCTGTTGTTGTATCTCCGTTGCAGAGAGGATCTGACGAGCTTTTCTCCAGCGTCTCCATTGGTCCATATATCATGAGCAACACAGGTGTGTGTGTGTAATCTGTTAAATATTTACTGTCTGTGACAATAATGTAAACCTCAGATTTAACATTTTACCACGTGAAGCAAAAAAACCTGGTGAAACATCTGGTCTTGTGATGTCATGTGTGGTCACACGCACACCCCTGAGTCTCTGATGTCCTCTCGTCTGTAGCCAATGGCAACGACAGCAAGAAGTTCAAAGGTGACCTCAGAGGTCCTGTTGTCCCGTCCAGGGTCCTTCACATCCGCAGGCTCCCCAACGACATCACCGAGGGTGAGGTCATCAGCCTGGGCCTGCCTTTCGGTGACATCACCAACTTGCTGATGCTCAAAGCCAAGAACCAGGTCAGAACCAGAACCAGAACCCGGTCTTTGACTGGCAGCAGAGTGTTTACAGAACGGTGCTGTTGCTCGGTCCTAACATGTCTCCTGTCTCCTGTCTCTTTGTCTCCTCTCCTCGTCAGGCCTTCCTGGAGATGGGTTCGGAGGATGTGGCTCAGAACATGGTGGGTTATTATTCCACCGTGATGCCCATCATCCGGAACCAGCCGGTCTACGTCCAGTTCTCCAACTACAAGGAGCTGAAGACGGATAACTCTCCCAACCAGGAGGTGAGGCACGCCCCTGTGAACAGCTGTTAGTGTCCCGCCACTGTTAGCAGCTGTAAGCGGCTTGCCACCATTGGCAGCTGTAGTATCTTTGACATTTGGCAGCTGTTAGCGTACGTCCTGCAACGTGTGATCCTCTGCCCCTCCCCTTCCTGTGTCAGCGGGCACAGGCGGCTCTTCGCGCCCTCGGTTCGTCTCACATGGACGCGGCGGTGGCTGTGGCGGCGCCCAGCGCGGTTCTGAGGGTGGTGGTGGAGAACCTGGTCTACCCCGTTGGCCTGGACGCCCTCTGCCAGGTGACATCAGCATGACATCACACACAAGTCCACAGGATGTGTTCAGGGACAGGAGAGAGTGTAGGACTCCAGAGAAGTGGATTCAAATGTTTGTGTTGCAGTAGCATGAGAACAATGTGAATTCTTCATGCTAAGCTAAGCGTCTGTGGTCCTCAGATCTTCTCGAAGTTCGGCACCGTGTTGAGGATCATCGTCTTCACTAAGAACAGTCAGTTCCAGGCTCTGCTGCAGTATCAGGACGGAGCGTCGGCCCAGGGAGCTAAACTGGTGAGCTAACACTGACACCGCTCGGCCTCTGAGCCAGAACCACAACAAGAACCAGAACCGTCTGTGAGCTGTTCCTGCGTCTGTGTTTCAGTCTCTGGATGGACAGAACATCTACAACGGCTGCTGCACCCTGAGGATCAACTTCTCCAAACTCACCAGCCTCAACGTCAAGTACAACAACGAGAAGAGCCGAGACTTCACCAGACCTGACCTGCCCACCGGGGACAGCATGGAGCACCCACACATGGCCTTCAGTGAGACCAGCAGAGACACAGTACTGACACAGGGACAGTACTGACAGTACAGACACAGAGACAGAAAAGATACAGAGACAGTACTGACACATCAACAGAAACACAGACACAGTACTGACACAGAAACAGTAAAGATACAGACGCAGTACAGATGCAGAAACAGTACAGACACAGACAGTACTGACACAGACACAGTTATGACACAGAGACATTAAAGATACAGACGCAGTACAGAAACAGTAAAGATACAGACGCAGAGACAGTAAAGACACAGAGACAGTAAAGATACAGACGCAGAGACAGTAAAGACACAGAGACAGTTAAGATACAGAGACAGTAAAGACACAGACGCAGAGACAGTAAAGACACAGAGACAGTAAAGATACAGACGCAGAGACAGTAAAGACACAGAGACAGTAAAGATACAGACGCAGAGACAGTAAAGATACAGAGACAGTAAAGATACAGACGCAGAGACAGTAAAGATACAGAGACAGTAAAGATACAGACGCAGAGACAGTAAAGATACAGAGACAGTAAAGACACAGAGACAGTAAAGATACAGACGCAGAGACAGTAAAGATACAGAGACAGTAAAGATACAGACGCAGAGACAGTAAAGACACAGAGACAGTAAAGATACAGAGACAGTAAAGATACAGAGACAGTAAAGACACAGAGACAGTAAAGATACAGACGCAGTACAGATGCAGAAACAGTACAGACACAGACAGTACTGACACAGACACAGTTATGACACAGAGACATTAAAGATACAGACGCAGTACAGAAACAGTAAAGATACAGACGCAGAGACAGTAAAGACACAGAGACAGTAAAGACACAGAGACAGTAAAGATACAGACGCAGAGACAGTAAAGACACAGAGACAGTTAAGATACAGAGACAGTAAAGACACAGAGACAGTTAAGATACAGAGACAGTAAAGACACAGAGACAGTTAAGATACAGAGACAGTAAAGACACAGAGACAGTTAAGATACAGAGACAGTAAAGACACAGACGCAGAGACAGTAAAGACACAGAGACAGTAAAGATACAGACGCAGAGACAGTAAAGACACAGAGACAGTTAAGATACAGAGACAGTAAAGACACAGACGCAGAGACAGTAAAGACACAGAGACAGTAAAGATACAGACGCAGAGACAGTAAAGACACAGAGACAGTAAAGATACAGACGCAGAGACAGTAAAGATACAGAGACAGTAAAGATACAGACGCAGAGACAGTAAAGACACAGAGACAGTAAAGATACAGAGACAGTAAAGACACAGAGACAGTAAAGATACAGAGACAGTAAAGATACAGACGCAGAGACAGTAAAGACACAGAGACAGTAAAGACACAGAGACAGTAAAGACACAGAGACAGTAAAGACACAGAGACAGTAAAGATACAGAGACAGTAAAGATACAGAGACAGTAAAGACACAGAGACAGTAAAGATACAGACGCAGAGACAGTAAAGACACAGAGACAGTAAAGACACAGAGACAGTAAAGACACAGAGACAGTAAAGATACAGAGACAGTAAAGATACAGATGCAGAGACAGTAAAGACACAGAGACAGTAAAGATACAGAGACTGTAAAGACACAGAGACAGTAAAGATACAGACGCAGCACAGACGCAGCCCTCACCTCTCTCTGCTCTGCAGCTCCAGGGATCATCTCAGCTGCTCCGTATCCTGGAGCGACTCACTTCCCTCCGACCTTCACCCTCCAACCTGCAGGTGAGTCACTGACACACGCTGTGTAGCAATGCATGATGGGAACTGTAGTTCCAAAACTGAACCAGAGAGAGTGAAACAACGATGTCATTATCATATTATTACAATATTATCATAATATTATAATATTACAGTGAGATGATTAAAACAGTAGGTTCTTGGTGTGTGAGTGGTTCATCACATATATGTAGGATCAGGTCTACACTCATCCAGATCAGTCTTGGTGGGTCTCTGTAGACCAACTCCGGTCTCCTGCAGTTCTTGGTCGTGTTGACTCCTCCCACTTCTCTCAGTCTCCTCCCACTATCCAGGCCTGACGGTCCCGTCGCTGCCCGGAGCCCTGACCTCTCTGACCCTGTCAGGGGCCTCGAGGCTCGGTTTCCCCCCGATGTCTGCAGGTCACAGTGTCCTGCTGGTCAGCAACCTGAACCCTGAGGTGAGTGTATATAAAAGATGATCAGTGACTGTATATAAAAACAATCAGTGACTTTATATAAAGACGATCACTGACTGTATATAAAGACCATCACTGACTGTATATATCAGATTTTTATCATATTATATCATCTAATAAACCAGACTGATCAGAACTAAAATTATGTTTTATTTAACATCGACTTCATGGCTTCACTTTCGGGATCGTCATGTCGTCCAACTTTATTCAGTTCCAGTTCCTGTGTTATGTCACACTGTGTGACGTCACACTGACATGTCCAGGTCCTGATGCAGCGTGATGATTGGCTCTCCTTCATGATGTCATTACTGTGTTTCTTTCCTCTGTCAAACAGTAAATGTTTTGTTCTCACGTTTTTTTCCCTTTTGTAACACACACACACACACACACACACACACACACACACACACACACACACACACACACACACACACACACACACTGACCTCGTGTGAACTCCTGATTGACCCGTCATCTGTCTCTTTTTGTTTCTTTGATTTGTTGCCATGGAAACGCGTGCCCCCTCCTCCTGTCCTTCCTGTCTCAGAGAGTCACACCACACTGCCTCTTTGTTCTCTTCGGTACGTTGATTTAAAGTTTCTCTGTTAAACTGTTTGATGTTGATCTGAGTTCAAACACAATACAGTATCTGCACCTGACGTGACCTCCGCCTTTCCAATAGAATCCAGTCACTGGAGGCAGAAGGTCGAAAAAGATGTAATATGAATTATTGGATTATTTGTATTATGCGTACGTAAGATAATCATCTACGATGGTGCCGCCATCACTTCTCCTGCCGTGACGTCATCAGTGACTGGACGCCAACCAGAGGTTCTCGACAGTCTGAGCTCAGTGCTGCACCCTGGTGGAGACCTTTAGGAACATGTAGTCCGGCCCCCCGTCCCCTAGAACCTGAGGTTTTATGTTTTATGGTCGTTGCTGCAGCAATGAGACTCGAACAGCTGCAATTATTGTGTTTCATCTTTTTTCAGTGAGTTTGAATGTTGGGTTTCTTTCAGTTTGCATGTCCTCAATCAGCTGCACACTCTCATCATTCATAGCTCCTACACCATGTGATCTGCAATTTTTGCTTTTCTCTGAGCCTGAACTGCTTCACTGCGTCTCCACTGGAGCATTCACTGATTAGTTAGTTAGTTAACACACATCAACACACAGTAACACACAGTAACACACATGCGTTTTCGGCTCAGTCCTGGTTCTGTAAATCACAAACAACACAAATGGTGCAGACTGCACCAACAACACTGAGTGCACTTTGTAAACACGTGGTGGCAGGGGGCGCTGCAACTCAGCGGTTTTGGCTTTGTGGTTTGTCTCCCACACCGAGGACCCAATAAAGAGAGAGAGACAAGCTCTCTCCAAAACCACTGACTGCCCTTTTAACCTACAGTAACTGGTCCTGTAGGTTGTGTAATGAGATTCAGCAGGTTTTAGTCAGACAGAGTCTCAGTCGACAGCTGTTACATTGTGTGCAGGTGATTATATTTGTGTCTTTGTTGAACCTGTTGTGTTTGTGTGTTCAGGTGTTTATGGTGATGTGATGAGAGTGAAGATCCTGTTCAATAAGAAGGAAAACTCTCTGGTCCAGATGTCCGACAGCACACAGGCTCAGCTCGGTAACAACCTTCACTGCTTCATCACTTCTTCTTCTTGGCTCAAACTGCAGTGAACGTAGTGAGATCCGGTCCTGTAGCCTGAGAACATGTCAACACTTTGACATACTGGAAAGTCCCATAAGTAAAATGTGACTTGAACCATATTGTTGTTTTGCGAGTGCTGCTCTGTAACTTCTCTGCTGTAGCAGTTTTCTGATGATTGTTCCTCGTTCGCAGCTATGAGTCACCTGAACGGCCAGCGGCTGCACGGGAAGCCTCTGCGCATCACGCTGTCCAAACACGCCAACGTCCAGCTTCCCCGTGAAGGGCACGAGGACCAGGGCCTGACCAAAGACTTCAGCAACTCCCCCCTGCACCGCTTCAAGAAGCCTGGCTCCAAAAACTACTCCAACATCTTCCCACCTTCTGCCACCCTCCACCTCTCCAACATCCCGTAAGTCCTTCAACTGTTTCAACACTCGGACCAGAGGGACGCACCTGCAGCATTTCATCAAATCTGATCTGTTTTGGTTTTCAGCCCGTCTGTAGTCGAAGATGACCTCAAGATGCTGTTCTCCAGCTCAGGATCCCTGGTCCAGGCCTTCAAGTTCTTCCAGTAAGTCCTTCAGTCGTTTCCCAAAGACCTCACCCTGAAACCTTCACCTTCACCCTGAAACCTTCACCTTCACTCTGAAACCTTCACCTTCACCCTGAAACCTTCACCTTCACCCTGAAACCTTCACCTTCACCCTGAAACCTTCACCTACACCCTGAAACCGTCACCCTCACCCTTCACCTTCACCCTGAAACCTTCACCTTCACTCTGAAACCTTCACCTTCACCCTGAAACCTTCACCTTCACCCTGAAACCTTCACCTTCACTCTGAAACCTTCACCTTCACCCTGAAACCTTCACCTTCACCCTGAAACCTTCACCTTCACCCTGAAACCTTCACCTTCACCCTGAAACCCTCACCTTCACCCTGAAACCGTCACCCTCACCCTTCACCTTCACCCTGAAACCTTCACCTTCACCTTCACCCTGAAACCCTCACCTTCACCCTGAAACCTTCACCTTCACCTTCACCCTGAAACCCTCACCTTCACCCTGAAACCGTCACCCTCACCCTTCACCTTCACCCTGAAACCTTCACCTTCACCTTCACCCTGAAACCTTCACCCTCACCCTGAAACCTTCACCTTCACCCTGAAACCTTCACCTTCACCCTGAAACCGTCACCCTCACCCTTCACCTTCACCCTGAAACCTTCACCTTCACCTTCACCCTGAAACCTTCACCTTCACCTTCACCCTGAAACCTTCACCTTCACCCTGAAACCTTCACCCTCACCCTGAAACCTTCACCTTCACCCTGAAACCTTCACCTTCACTCTGAAACCTTCACCTTCACCCTGAAACCTTCACCTTCACCCTGAAACCTTCACCTTCACCTTCACCCTGAAACCTTTACCTTCACCCTGAAACCCTCACCTTCACCTTCACCCTGAAACCTTCACCTTCACCCTGAAACCGTCACCCTCACCCTTCACCTTCACCCTGAAACCTTCACCTTCACCTTCACCCTGAAACCTTCACCCTCACCCTGAAACCTTCACCTTCACCCTGAAACCTTCACCCTCACCCTGAAACCTTCACCTTCACCGTGAAACCTTCACCCTCACCCTGAAACCTTCACCTTCACCCTGAAACCTTCACCCTCACCCTGAAACCTTCACCTTCACCCTGAAACCTTCACCCTCACCCTGAAACCTTCACCCTGAAACCTTCACCCTGAAACCCTCACCTTCACCCTGAAACCCTCACCTTCACCTTCACCCTGAAACCTTCACCTTCACCCTGAAACCCTCACCTTCACCCTGAAACCTTCACCTTCACCCTGAAACCTTCACCTTCACCCTGAAACCTTCACCTTCACCCTGAAACCCTCACCCTCACCCTGAAACCTTCACCCTCACCCTGAAACCTTCACCCTCACCCTGAAACCTTCACCTTCACCTTCACCCTGAAACCCTCACCTTCACCTTCACCCTGAAACCTTCACCTACACCCTGAAACCTTCACCCTCACCCTCACCCTTCACCCTTCACCTTCACCCTGAAACCTTCACCCTCACCCTGAAACCTTCACCCTGAAACTTTCACCGTCTCCCTGAAACCTTCACCTCCACCCTGAAACCTTCACCCTGAAACCTTCACCCTCACCCTGAAACCTTCACCCTGAAACCTTCACCCTCACCCTGAAACCTTCACCCTGAAACCTTCACCTTCACCCTGAAACCTTCACCCTCACCCTGAAACCTTCACCCTCACCCTGAAACCTTCACCTTCACCCTGAAACCTTCACCTTCACCCTGAAACCTTCACCTTCACCCTGAAGCTCTTATCTTCTCTTCAGAAGATTCTTCCTCTGTTTGCTGTTCTCGTCTCCAAACTCTCGTATTCCTCTCTCTCGCTCACTATCTTAATTTGGCCTTGGTGTCCCTGTACCTGTACCTGTACCCCTGTCCTGAAGCCTGAAGAGCCCATCCAAACCCTGAGATTGACGTTAAGCCCCTGAAACCTAACCACGGCACCGTCTAGATTTAAGCCTCAAGAACCTTCTTCTGGTCTCTCCTTTAGGAAGGACCATAAGATGGCTCTGATCCAGATGGGCTCCGTGGAGGAGGCCATTGAGTCACTGATCGAGTTCCACAACCACGACCTGGGAGAGAATCACCACCTCCGAGTCTCCTTCTCAAAGTCGTCCATCTGAGCCTCGGACTTCACCGTCTGGGTCGGACCTGATGAAGTCCACTACACTCCGATCATTCCAACACAAGTCTGCTCAAACCACCGTGGACTCTGGTGTGATGTTAAATTATTTTCAGGTTCTTTGCCTTCAAAGAGGATCAGGGTCTCTGGAGAACCAACGACAGTTCTGAGATCAGGACTCTTCTCGCCTTGTTGTGAACTTGTTACCTGTAGCCACTCTTGCCTTTTGACCTTACTCTCAGAATTTGGGATTAAAGTCGGGATTAATTTATTTCTCCAGAATTTAGATTTAGATTCTTTGAATTTGGACAGAATTCTGCCTCTGATCTCAGTCCAGGTTCCGTGGCCCTGCTCCTCTTCGGTGGTTTACCCCTTCGACCAACACTTGTGTCTTTAACGTACCGGGTTGATCTGAGACCAGGCCTCGAACTCCAGACGACCCCTGTGCCTTATTCACAGTGATCTCCCATCATGCCTCTGTAGATCGACCAAGAGCAGGTTTACTGTTGCTGTATTACACATGTATCCATATGTAGGTGTATTTTACTGGTGTTGTTTTTGTACTGTAGCGGTTTGTTGGGTTTTTAGACTGAGATGAAATTCTTTTCTTTTCCTTTTTGATTTCTTTATTTCCACGTATGCAATCATGTTTTATTCAGATGAGATATTGTAGCGACATGTTTAATCATTCCTGAGTTTGTTCTGGGTGTCGGTAGATCGGAGGCTCTTCTCTCCGCTCCGTGGCCTTTGACCTTGTTTTCTCTTTCTCGTGTTCCGTTGGTTTGTGAGTTGCGACGTTGCCTCGTCTCGTCTGTTGCGACGTTGCCTCGTCTCGTCTGTTGCGACGTTGCCTCGTCTCGTCTGTTGCGACGTTGCGTGGCCTCTGAACGGTTTTATTTATACGTTTGTGATCCACTACAGCTGAAACCAAATACTCCTGTAGATGTAAACTGACTCGCCACCTCAGGTTCATGGTTTAATAAAGGTTTCATCCGTCTCTGTGGATTCAACCCGACGGGGCGACTTCATGTCTGTTGACGAGCGGTGGTTTTCCGTGGCATGCCTTCGTCTGGCGTTAACTCCTCGTGACTGTGAGTCTGAACGTTAGTCCGTCGACATTCCAGCTGCTCAGACGTGACGGAGCGGTTCAAGGTCGCGGTGCATTCAGGACACCTAGGAGATTGGGTGGATGAATTTGACACAAAGAAAGAAAAAGTCAAAATGTTTCTCAGTCCAGTGTCTTTGTACAGGTCAGTTGTGCCTGTTCAAGCGAAATATCCCACAATGCACTGCACTTCAGGCCCTTGTTCCAGAGGGAGGTTGATGATATCGATGTGAGTCTCTGATTGGACAGATTATTTGATTTAGTTTTAATCCTCCGCAGATCAACGAGCTCTGATCTCGTCTCTGATGTGAACCAACGACAAGACGCAGTTACCGTGGTAACAGTCACCACAGCGTTGTCCTCTGTAAACGGTGACGTCGTCTGACACATTTATCATGAACAGTAACATGCTGATGAACCTGGTTTCTCCAAGGGGACTTGAATGCATCACGACCCTTCAGGTGAGTTGGGTGAGGTGGGAGGGGGCAGTCAGGGGGAGGGGCTTAAAGTGAACATACGTTTTCTACCAGACATGGTTTTATATCTGATGAAACGTTTATTTTCATGAAAGATTCTGAGCCTCAAAGAAAAAAACATTAAATATCACTTTTTATCTAAACTTCACATCTGTGTGTGTCTGTCATCCTGGAGATGGTCAAAATTGTCCTGATGGTCAAGATAACTGTCTGGTAAAGATTTATAATAATTCAGACTAAATGTTGTTTGACCTGGTCGACAGACGATCGGTGACTATATAAAGACGATCACTGACTATATAAAGACGATCACTGACTGTATATAAAGACGATCAGTGACTGAATATAAAGACGATCAGTGACTGTATATAAAGACGATCACTGACTGTATATAAAGACGATCAGTGACTATATACAAAGACGATCAGTGACTGAATATAAAGACGATCAGTGACTGTATATAAAGACGATCAGTGACTGTATATAAAGACGATCACTGACTGTATATGAAGACGATTACTGACTGTATATAAAGACGATCACTGACTGTATATGAAGACGATCAGTGACTGTATATAAAGACGATCACTGACTGTATATAAAGATGATCAGTGACTGTATATAAAGACGATCACTGACTGTATATAAAGACGATCAGTGACTGTATATGAAGACGATCAGTGACTGTATATAAAGACGATCAGTGACTGTACATAAAGACGATCACTGACTGTATATAAAGACGATCACTGACTGTATATAAAGACGATCAGTGACTGTACATGAAGACGATCAGTGACTGTATATAAAGACGATCACTGACTGTATATGAAGACGATCACTGACTGTATATAAAGACGATCAGTGACTATATAAAGACGATCACTGACTGTATATGAAGACGATCACTGACTGTATATAAAGACGATCAGTGACTGAATATAAAGACGATCACTGACTGTATATAAAGACGATCACTGACTGTATATGTAGACGATCACTGACTGTATATAAAGACGATCACTGACTGTATATAAAGACGATCACTGACTGTATATAAAGACGATCACTGACTGTATATAAAGAATATAAAGACGATCAGTGACTGTATATAAAGACGATCAGTGACTGTATATAAGACGATCAGTGGCTGTATATAAAGACGATCACTGACTGTATATAAAGATGACGACACATCTCTCATCCAGAAATGAAACTAAAATTTCTGATATTCAGTGAACACATAATCCACTCATGTTCCCATTGAACAGCAGTTCAGACTCCGACCAGCAGGTGGAGACTCAGCACGTGTCTTTACCTGAACTCTTCTCTGATTGGTTAGTGTTCAACGACAGGAGGTGAAGGAAACACGTGAAGGCGTTAGGACATAAGGAGTTAGGACACAAGGATGTGACTGTTCTCACATTAAGCTTTTTTTAAACCAACTTTATTTATTACAGAAGTTTCGTACAGAGACGAACTCATCCACAGGTCATGTTTGCTGTTTGATGATGAAGATGAAGATGATGATGATGTGAAGAATGACTCCTGATTGGACAGATGTGACAACAAGTCAGTGCTGTAATGAATTGTGGGGAGACGTTTCCTCCTGAGGCGAGAGGAAGCTGATCAGAACCAGCAGGTGGCAGCAGACGCCAGAGTCAGGAAGACCAGAGACCACGACAGGCCCCAGACCTGAACCACGAGGACCAGACCTGAACCACGAGGACCAGACCATTAACCACGAGGCCCCGGACCTGAACCACGAGGACCAGACCTGAACCACGAGGCCCCGGACCTGAACCACCAGGCCCCAGACCTGAACCACCAGGCACCAGACCTGAACCACCAGGCCCCTGACCTGAACCACGAGGCCCCGGACCTGAACCACCAGGCACCAGACCTGAACCACCAGGCCCCTGACCTGAACCACCAGGCACCAGACCTGAACCACCAGGCCCCAGACCTGAACCACCAGGCACCAGACCTGAACCACCAGGCCCCTGACCTGAACCACGAGGCCCCGGACCTGAACCACGAGGCCCCGGACCTGAACCACGAGGCCCCAGACCTGAACCACCAGGCACAAGACATGAACCACGAGGCCCCGGACCTGAACCACGAGGACCAAACCTGAACCACGAGGACCAGACCTGAACCACGAGGACCAGACCTGAACCACGAGGCCCCAGACCTGAACCACGAGGACCAGACCTGAACCCCGAGGACCAGACCTGAACCACGAGGACCAGACCTGAACAAAGAGGCCCCGGACCTGAACCACGAGGACCAGACCTGAACCACGAGGCTCCGGACCTGAACCACCAGGCCCCAGACCTGAACCACGAGGACCAGACCTGAACCATGAGGACCAGACCTGAACCAAGAGGCCCCGTACCTGAACCACGAGGACCAGACCATTAACCACGAGGCCCCGGACCTGAACCACGAGGACCAGACCTGAACCACGAGGCCCCGGACCTGAACCACCAGGCCCCAGACCTGAACCACCAGGCACCAGACCTGAACCACCAGGCCCCTGACCTGAACCACGAGGCCCCGGACCTGAACCACCAGGCACCAGACCTGAACCACCAGGCCCCTGACCTGAACCACCAGGCACCAGACCTGAACCACCAGGCCCCAGACCTGAACCACCAGGCACCAGACCTGAACCACCAGGCCCCTGACCTGAACCACGAGGCCCCGGACCTGAACCACGAGGCCCCGGACCTGAACCACGAGGCCCCAGACCTGAACCACCAGGCACAAGACATGAACCACGAGGCCCCGGACCTGAACCACGAGGACCAAACCTGAACCACGAGGACCAGACCTGAACCACGAGGACCAGACCTGAACCACGAGGCCCCAGACCTGAACCACGAGGACCAGACCTGAACCCCGAGGACCAGACCTGAACCACGAGGACCAGACCTGAACAAAGAGGCCCCGGACCTGAACCACGAGGACCAGACCTGAACCACGAGGCTCCGGACCTGAACCACCAGGCCCCAGACCTGAACCACGAGGACCAGACCTGAACCATGAGGACCAGACCTGAACCAAGAGGCCCCGTACCTGAACCACGAGGACCAGACCATTAACCACGAGGCCCCGGACCTGAACCACGAGGACCAGACCTGAACCACGAGGCCCCGGACCTGAACCACCAGGCCCCAGACCTGAACCACCAGGCACCAGACCTGAACCACCAGGCCCCTGACCTGAACCACGAGGCCCCGGACCTGAACCACCAGGCACCAGACCTGAACCACCAGGCCCCTGACCTGAACCCCCAGGCACCAGACCTGAACCACCAGGCCCCTGACCTGAACCACGAGGCCCCGGACCTGAACCACGAGGCCCCGGACCTGAACCACGAGGCCCCAGACCTGAACCACCAGGCACAAGACATGAACCACGAGGCCCCGGACCTGAACCACGAGGACCAAACCTGAACCACGGGGCACAAGACGTGAACCACCAGATTTGAAGTTGCAGAAGCCTCAGTGTGTTTGAACCTGAGACTCTGACAGAAGATTTTCTGAGACGACGATCAAAGATCTGATTCTCAGTCTGCTGTCGGGGGGGGGGGGGGGGGGGGGGGGGGAGTGAAGCGTTAACTTTCACATTCAGTCCTGAGGAAATGACAAGAGAAGATCTGAGGCTGAACAGACTGAAGAAGTTCATATCCGTGTCCACACACACACACACACACACACATCGACCAACAAAGACGGATTGTGGGAAAGAAAAGCTTCGGCACGGCAGCTTGATCTCAGACAGATCTGAGAAGAGAAGGCGTGAACATAATCCTCTAACACACACACACACACACACACACACACACACACACACACACACACACACACACACAGTGTCAGTGACACCTGGTGACATCACAGTCACATGATGGAGTCTCCAGCAGCTACGTGTTACGACCTTCAGGGGTCAGAGGTCAGCGTTGAAGGGGTAAGTATGTCAAGTTTGTAGGTGAGGTCGAATCGTCCTTCCTCCTCTTCCTCCTCTTCATCTTCTTCCTCTTCTTCAGATTGAATTGTTAAGGTTCGTTCATGGCGCGTCACGTTAAATATCGCCGGGCAATGAATTGTGGGTCTGTTCCTCCTTTCCTCTCAAAGGAAGCTCCAGTGTGTCCTCTGCTAAAGGAGATAGGAAAGGAAACATTGAAGCTCCTTTACTAAGCACTAAGAGAATCTGAACATCATCAGGTGATGAGGAAACACAGGTCACATCAAGATTCAGGAAACTTCCTAACAGATTTGACCTCAGCTGATCACTGACTGTATATAAAGACGATCACTGACTGTATATGAAGACGATCACTGACTGTATATAAAGACGATCACTGACTGTATATGAAGACGATCACTGACTGTATATAAAGACGATCACTGACTGTATATAAAGACGATCAGTGACTGTATATAAAGACGATCACTGACTGTATATGAAGACGAACAGAGACTGTATATAAAGACGATCAGTGACTGTATATAAAGACGATCAGTGACTGTATATAAAGACGATCAGTGACTGTATATAAAGACGATCACTGACTGTATATGAAGACGATCACTGACTGTATATAAAGACGATCACTGACTGTATATAAAGACGATCAGTGACTGTATATAAAGACGATCACTGACTGTATATGAAGACAGATCACTGACTGTTTTGAAGACGATCACTGACTGTATATAAAGACGAACAGAGACTGTATATAAAGACGATCAGTGACTGTATATAAAGACGATCAGTGACTGTATATAAAGACGATCACTGACTGTATATAAAGACGAACAGAGACTGTATATAAAGACGATCAGTGACTGTATATAAAGACGATCACTGACTGTATATAAAGACGATCACTGACTGTATATAAAGACGAACAGAGACTGTATATAAAGACGATCAGTGACTGTATATAAAGACCATCAGTGACTGTATATAAAGACGATCACTGACTGTATATAAAGACGAACAGAGACTGTATATCAAGACGATCACTGACTGTATATAAAGACGATCACTGACTGTATATGAAGACGATCACTGACTGTATATAAAGACGATCAGTGACTGTATATAAAGACGATCAGTGACTGTATATAAAGACCATCAGTGACTGTATATAAAGACCATCAGTGACTGTATATGAAGACGATCACTGACTGTATATAAAGACGATCAGTGACTGTATATAAAGACGATCAGTGACTGTATATAAAGACGATCAGTGACTGTATATAAAGACGATCACTGACTGTATATAAAGACGATCACTGACTGTATATAAAGACTAACAGAGACTGTATATAAAGACGATCACTGACTGTATATAAAGACGATCACTGACTGTATATGAAGACGATCACTGACTGTATATAAAGACGATCACTGACTGTATATAAAGACGATCAGTGACTGTATATAAAGACGATCAGTGACTGTATATAAAGACGATCACTGACTGTATATGAAGACGATCACTGACTGTATATAAAGACGATCACTGACTGTATATGAAGACGATCACTGACTGTATATAAAGACGATCAGTGACTGTATATAAAGACCATCAGTGACTGTATATAAAGACCATCAGTGACTGTATATAAAGACGATCAGTGACTGTATATGAAGACGATCAGTGACTGTATATAAAGACGATCAGTGACTGTATATGAAGACGATCAGAGACTGTATATAAAGACGATCAGTGACTGTATATAAAGACGATCAGTGACTGTATATGAAGACGATCAGAGACTGTATATAAAGACGATCAGTGACTGTATATAAAGACCATCAGTGACTGTATATAAAGACCATCAGTGACTGTATATAAAGACCATCAGTGACTGTATATAAAGACGATCACTGACTGTTTTGAAGACGATCACTGACTGTATATAACTGATTTATAGAAGTTTTATAATTTAAACCTCTGAACTGTCAGTGATTCAGCACAGACATTAAACCTGAGCACAGCAAACTTTTGGCCAAGAGCAGAGAGAGAGAGAGAGAGAGAGAGAGAGAGAGAGGCTCCGCCCAGCGGGACGCACCGGGAGCAGCAGAGCCGGTAACTAGACCAAACGCTCCTCCTGCAGCTCCAACTAAACTTTGACTGCGTCTCTTTGTTCGACTGAGCCGCGAGGAGAGTTCGAGTCCGGAGTCAGAGAGGAGGACCAGAAGACCAGAAGACCAGGAGACCAGAAGACCAGGAGACCCGGAGACCAGAAGACCCGGAGACCAGAAGACCAGGAGACCAGGAGACCAGAAGACCAGGAGACCCGGAGACCAGAAGACCCGGAGACCAGAAGACCAGGAGACCAGGAGACCAGAAGACCAGGAGACCCGGAGACCAGAAGACCAGGAGACCAGAAGACCAGGAGACCCGGACTGAGGGCTACATACAAACCGAGAGCAGCGGGGCCCCGGAGGACCTGGACCTGAGTCAGGTTCCAGCAGCGGGACGCACATGCACGGACGGACTGACTGCAGGCTCACGGTCCTGCAGCAGCGGCTCTGATCCGGTCCTGGTCCTGGTCCGGTTCTGATCTGCTTCTGACTGGGAGACGATGAAACTTTGGGTCAGTTGGTCGTGGACCGGGGTTCGGACGCGGAGCGACGCGGGTCCTTGTGTCGGTGCCTGCGGGGAGATCAGAAGTTAAACGTGCCAATAATCGATGAGTGTCGAGTATCGATCAGCTGCTCGGATCAATAACCGGAACAGATCCACTTGGTCGTGAGCACCGGGGTTGGATGTGTCCCGGCTCCGGCTCTTCCCGCGGGTCACGTTCAGCTCCTCGCCGCTCATGGAGCTCTGCGGGCCGCTGCTGCTGCTGCTGCTGCTGCGCGTCGGCGCCGCCGCGACCGACGACCGCGTCGCGTCCGACCGGCACGAGGTTTACTGGAACAGGTCCAACCCCCGGTAAGACCGGCGCGTGCGTGTGTGCGTGTGCATGCGTGCGTGCGTGTGTGTGTGAGCGAGCGTGTGTGTGTGCGTGAGTCGGTGTGTGTGCGGGTGTGTGTGTGTGTGTGTGTGTGTGTGCGTGCGTGCGTGTGCGTGAGCGGGTGTGTGTGTGTGTGTGTGTGCGTGCGTGCGTGTGCGTGAGCGGGTGTGTGTGTGTGTGTGTGTGCGTGCGTGCGTGTGCGTGAGCGGGTGTGTGTGCATGCGTGTGTGTGCGTGAGCGGGTGTGTGTGCGTGCGTGTGTGTGCGTGCGTGCGTGTGTCAGCAGGTTCAAACATCTGTGAGTAAGTGAAAAATGTCAGTTTATTTTTATGAACTTAAATTTCTTCTTTTCTTTGGAAGAAAAAAAATTAAAGGTTGAATGTTGTGATGGAGATTCACGTGTGTGCATGTGTGTGTGTGTGTGTGTGTGTGTGTGAGAGAGAGTCTCAAACACATCAGTTCATGTTCTGTGGCTCAGGGGGAGTCGGTCGTCCACCGTCCCTCAGGTCGGTGGTTCGATCCCTCAGGTCACTTCACCCTGAACATCACTTTCTGTTGCACGATATATTGTCTCAGAAATGATTGCGATAAACAGTATTATCGTCATAACAGATCATTTATTGATTCCGAATCATGTGAACGTTCAGTTTATTGATCCACATGGATCTGAGGTTTATGAATCGTACTACTGATGTTCACGTTCACGATTCTGTCCACATGTGGACACGACGTCTGTTGTTGAGGTCAATACGAGTTATTGAGTTCATCTTCATGTATCATACGATAAGTCGGTGTGAAGATCTTTGACTCAATGAGAGAATCATGTTTTGTCTTTGACCACAGAAATATTATTGATTATTAATGATTATTAACGACTGTGGAGTAACCTTTGACCTCTGCTGTCACCAACATGTCAGTCACCTCGTCCTCTGATTGGTCGGTTCAGACAGCAGCCGGAAGGCTGCAGGTCAAGTGTGTGTGTGTGTGTGTGTGTGTGTGTGTGTGTGTGTGTGTGTGTGTGTGTGTGTGTGTGTGTGTGTGTGACTGGTGATTGATGTCGTTGTTGATCATCTGTAGAACCTTCGGAGGAAGTTCATGATGATGGTTGAAAGCACCAGACCTCAGCTGATGACGTGTTGTCATGGTAACATCAGATTAATTACATAAATGAGCTGATAATGACGCGTCACTGATATTGATCTGATCATGTCGACCGTCGTCTTCATGTCGTGACTGTGAACTGATCTCAGAGCAGCAGGTTTATTAATAATACTAATTATTATTATTATAATTCTGTATATTGTTGTTGTTTCCTTGACGATGGGTCCTGTGGATCTCAGTTTCTTAAGTCGTTTGAAGACGAAACATTAAAAACAATATTTTATTAGAAAAGTTATTTGTCGTCTTTACATTAAATGTAATTTTATCATGAATTAGTTTTTTCATCACAAAATCTTTTTTTCCCTTTTCAGTTGAACCGTAATGGAAAAAAATCATGTGAAAATAATTAAGATGAAAATAAAAAATCAGATACGACACAATAATAATGTTTAATATGATACTATAATAGTGATAAAAAATAATAATAATAATAATATTAATAATAATAACAATAATTTCATATGTTGTGAGTGAATTGATTTTAAAGCTTTACTCATTTCTCGTTTAAAAAAAATATTTTATAAAAATCTTCTCCAGGTTTTTTCAAATTATACTTCCTGATGAAAGGTTGTAAAACACACACACACACACACACAAACACATACACACACACACAAAAATTCGATTTCACTCCGTATGTGTGTGTGTGAATCTTTTTCTATTGCAGTTTTTTAATGATTGGCAGCTTTTATTTTGAAATTCACTCATTAATAAATCAGACCGGATTAATTTTAATTGATGAACTTGAGACTTATCGAAGGTCACCAGAACAAAACTTAATTAAAAAACACGACTCGTCTTCATCACACGGCTCAACGTTCCTCTGTCCTTCATTTGGACTATATTTATATTTATATATGATATATTTTTTTAATATATATTTATGTCCACAGAATTTATATAATCACTGCTGCGTCCTCACAAGACCTGCAACAACAGGCCCCGCCCACAGAAAGCAACTGATCAATCAACTGATCGATAAACTGATGGTCATGCAGAGCCTTCACAGAACCTTTCAATTTTATAAATGAGAGACAGACAGACAGACAGTGGATAAGACCTCAGGTCAAAGCTGCTGCAGGACCAGTAGAACCTCTGTAGAACCTCTGTGCAGGACCTGTAGAACCTCTGTAGAACCTCTGTGCAGGACCAGTAGAAGCTCTGTAGAACCTCTGTGCAGGACCAGTAGAAGCTCTGTAGAACCTCTGTGCAGGACCAGTAGAACCTCTGTAGAACCTCTGTGCAGGACCTGTAGAACCTCTGTAGAACCTCTGTGCAGGACCAGTAGAACCTCTGTAGAACCTCTGTAGAACCTCTGTGCAGGACCAGTAGAACCTCTGTAGAACCTCTGTAGAACCTTTGTGCAGGACCTGTAGAACCTCTGTAGAACCTCTGTGCAGGACCAGTAGAACCGAGCAAAAGTCAAAGACGCAGTTAAATCTGTCGGGCATTAAACGAACCCTCAGGTCCTGAGACACGTCTGGACCTGAGGGTTCTCTCTGACCCCCCCCCCCCCCCCCCCCCCATGTCTGAAGCTGAAAGAGACAAAATGGCGGCGACGCTTCAGTTCTGAGGAGAACCTCTCAGCTGCAGACGCCATTTTGTTCAAGTCGACTTATGGAATAAATATTTCTGATCAATAAATCGACCGATATGAAAACATTATCAGATGTTTTTATAGAAATGTGATGAGAAACTAAAACTAAATATAAAGAAAACACAAATCTAAAACATAGATCTTTTCTACATTGCTTATGCTGTAAAATAAAATAGAAACACTGAAAAAATCAATAATATCAATGATAATCATTTTATAATTATATAATAAAATGATAAAGTCTGTTCATCGTTTTCTCTGGTGGAGAATTAGATTTGAACAAACTGAAACGTGTTGTAGTTTATGAATATTTAGATATTTACATAACGACACCTTGGTGTGGATCAGGACAAAAGGGGGCGGAGCCAGAATGTTTCATCTCTTTCTTCAACATTGTTTTTTATCATGTTCACACAATAATTCATAAAACTATCGTCTGTGCGACCGGTGAAGTTGGTCTGATGTTGGTCTGAAGTTCTGGTTCCTGTGGTGTGTTCAGGCGTCTGTGGTGTGTTCAGGCGTCTGTGGTGTGTTCAGGCATCTGTGGTGTGTTCAGGCGTCTGTGGTGTGTTCACGCGTCTGTGGTGTGTTTAGGCGTCTGTGCTGTGTTCAGGCGTCTGTGGTGTGTTCAGGCGTCTGTGGTGTGTTTAGGCGTCTGTGCTGTGTTCAGGCGTCTGTGCTGTGTTCAGGCGTCTGTGGTGTGTTCAGGCGTCTGTGGTGTGTTCAGGCGTCTGTGGTGTGTTCAGGCGTCTGTGCTGTGTTTAGGCGTCTGTGCTGTGTTCAGGCGTCTGTGCTGTGTTCAGGCGTCTGTGTTCGTCACCTCATGGTGTAAACATGAATTATATGAAGCTGATTATTTGTAATAATAATAAAACATGTTGTTTGTAGTTGATTTAAAACAAACGTCTGCAGATCGTTTTTCCTGCGTCTCTTTTCATTCTTATTCATAATTTAGTTTTCTGTTGGTTGAGTGACCCAATGACGTGATGATGTGTTGACGTGGCGACGTGTTGACGTGGCGACCTGTTGACGTGGCGATGCGTCGTCAGCTGGTTCTGTTGCAGCTCCTCCACTTATTTTTATTCTTGGCTCCTCGTGTCTCAGCACTTCATCATGTTTCTGCTCCTCATGCATTTTAATGTCTGACCCACATTTTACTGGACACACACACACACACACACACACACACACCAGGGGAACATTGAAGTCCTGGCTTGAGGAGGAAGAGCAGCAGGAGGAGGATGAAGATGAGGGTGAGGTTGATGAGGATGATGATGATGATTAGGTTGATGAAGATGAAGATGATGAGGATGATGGTGATGATGATGGAGGAGGAAGATCAGCAGGAGGAGGAGGTTGATGAGGATCAGGATGAGGCTGATGATGATGAGGATAAGGTTGTTGATGACGGTGAGGATGATGATGATGATGAGGTTGATGAGGATGAGGCTGATGATGATGAAGATGATGATGAGGTTGATGATGATGATGAGAATGATGATTATGGATCATGATGATATCACTCATGTTATTGGATTAAATGTGTTCATTTACTATGTGAAAGTCAAACATGAATCATCTGGCCATCAAGGTCATAAAGGTCATACAGGTCGTCTGTGTTGTAGCGAGATCATTTAATAAGGTGATATGAAGGAAAAATCAAAAGCATTAAAAAAAAGCTCAAACTGTCTGAGCTTCAGTCTGCGACTTTAAATCCTAATAATCATTAATAAATCTGTTATTAATTTGTATTTGTTTCATTTCTACAAACAAATTCTGATGATTCACAAACAAACACAAACAAAATTATAAAAGATACGAAACTTTTGTCAAATCATTTGATTCTGAAACATAAAAAACACATCATATTTAAATGAAGTAAAAGTTGAAAAATAAAACTGACGCTTGAATTATTAAATTAAATAAAATTAAATTGATAAAATAGAATCTATATGTAATTTATAATTATGAAGTTTTGTTCTGATGTTTGTTAGACGAATAGGAAGTATATTCTGTTTCACCAGAAGAAGAAAATAAATATGATGAAAATAAAACCAGAATTAAAAACTGTATCTAATAAATATAAATATAGAGCGGAACTTTATTCATCTGGTGCCGTGGAAACAGCAGCTCAGAGCAGACCTGCAGCTCCTTCAACAGGATCAGAGAATCTTTCTGGTGTTAATCCAAATTATCGACCACAGAAAACAAGACACACACACACAAACACACACACACACACCAGGCCTCTCATTGGTCCGTCTGAACTTCAGGTCCGTTTGATTCATCTGTTTTGTTTGACAAAAATCTTCCACAAATTATCCACAAATTATGGTGAGAGAGGAATTGTGAAGGGACAATAAAATTAAATTCAAAAAATTGAAAATTCAAAAAATAAATAAAATTAAATAAAATAAATGAGCAGAGCTCAGAGTTTCCTGTTTGTCTTCTCCAGCTGCTCGTTTCCCTCGAATTCTGTCTGCTGACGGCGTCGGTGGTGAGTTCAGGCGTCTGTGTTCGTCACCTCATGGTGTAAACATGAATTATATGGAGCTGATTATTTGTCATCAAGCTCTTCCCTGATTCATTTCTGCGACCTGGGGGCCGACCTGGGGGCCGACCTGGGGGCCGACCTGGGGGCCGACCTGGGGGCGTCTGTGTGAGTTGTGACTTGGTTGTGTCCTGTGACGTCAGACGATGTGTTCAGGAGCAAACCAAAGCTCCAGGTTCTGTTCTGTCCTCTGAAGGGTTTGAACTGGAACCAGCTGCTTGTGATTGGACCAATCACGCGTCTGTTTCATTATGAATGAGCTGGACTTCCTGCTCGGATACGACTCATGAATCATTGAGCGACGACCAACCATAGCAGCGCGTCATCAGAGCTGGGACCAGAAGAAGAGCACGTCTGGACCAGGTCTGGACCAGGTGTGGACCAGGACTGGACCAGGTCTGGATCAGTGTTCCCTGCTTTGTCATCGACCACCTGCTCTGGTCTGTTTCTCCAGCATCGACGCTCAAACACCAGATTCGGTCTGAATTTAAATCTGACCTACTTCTGTCGTCATGAAACATGAATCTGTTTTATTTCTCCTGGATGGAAGAGGAGGAAGAGGAAGAGGAGGAAGAGGAAGAGGAGGAGGAGGAGGAGGAGGAGGAGGAGGAAGAGGAAGAGGAGGAGGAAGAGGAAGAGGAGGAGGAGGAGGAGGAGGAGGAAGAGGAAGAGGAGGAGGAAGAGGAAGAGGAGGAGGAGGAGGAGGAGGAAGAGGAGGAGGAAGAGGAAGAGGAGGAAACTGTCAGAGGACTTTTCCCCAGACGAAGACTCTCTGATGAAGAATCTTTCTTCTCTTGTCCTTTTCATTCATTCACAAACTAAATCTGTCTTTTCCTCCTCTTCCTCCTCCTCTTCCTCCTCCTCTTCCTCTCTCCCTCCCCCTCCTCCTCCTCCTCCTCTCTCCCCCTCCTCCTCCCCCTCCTCTTCCTCTCTCCCCCTCCTCTTCCTCTCTCCGCCTCCCCCTCTTTTGCCTTCTCCTCCTCCTCCTCCTCCAGAGTTAATGGGATTATGCAGATGTCGGCTTCTCAGAGCGTCGTCTCGAGTCTTTCATGGAGATTATAGAAACGCTCGAGCGGTTCAGACAAAGACGAGACGGAGACGAGGAGCAGCTGCTGGGACGGGACGTCCCGCGGAGGTCGGGGTCAAGGGTCGCCGGGTGACTGACGGCTCGGTGCTCGACTCGACTGACCTGAGACCAGCGACCAACTGAACTAATCAGATCAACATTTCTGTTCCTGTTTATCCTTCAATTAGAGATTGGCCAGAACTAAACCCCGCCCCCAATCAATCAGCTGCCTTGTTTTTAATAAATGTCACTTGATGAAGAAATGTTTAATATGTAACAGTCAGAGGGTGTCATGGTTCTGAACCAGGACCAGAACCTCCATCTTTACCTGAACCACAGACAGGACTTTGGAACTGGTCCTTGTCGCTTGATGTGGACCTGGACCTGGTCCTGGTCTCTGGATTTGGACATGTTGCGTGTGTGTGTGTGTGTTCAGATTAGGAAGGGATTGAACGGGCAAACTTTTGGTTGAATGACACAAATAAGCACAAATGTTTACTTGCGACCAAAGTCACGCGAGAAACGTGATGTGAAAATTTGTGTCACCTCAGGTGTGAACGCACCAGAGTTTCATCTGGTCTTTTCATAAAAAATGCAGTGTGTAAAAAATAAAACTAATAGTTTGACCTCTGAGCGTAAAACATGAGGAGGAGGAGGAGGAGGAGGAGGAAGAAGAGGAGGAACGTTACACGCTCTGATTCCTGTGACGTCTTAACGAGGCTGAGATGACGGCTCCAGGTCCAGCTCCAGCTCCAGGTCCAGGTCCAGGTCCAGGTCCAGGTCCAGGTCCACGTCCGAGGTGATGACCTCATTATACAACAAATACAACAGAAGGAAGGAAAGAGGAGACGAGGAGGGTATGGAAGGAAGCAGGAGAAGAGATTGTTTGACCCTGGTTACTGAGTTCACTGCTCTCTGATTGGCTGGCGGTCACAGAGCTCTGGGATTGGTTGACGGGTTCAGGGAGCTCTGTGATTGGATGATGGTCTGCAGATGGTTTTCAGTAGCCAGTAATAATTGATGTGTGTGTGTGTGTGTGTGTGTTTCCATAAATACATCAGCCTGGTCATCACGTTTGTCTTGTTCCTTTTATTTATTCAACTAATCTCCAGCTTCAACAGCAGCGTCCGCACGCATGCACACAGACATGACATCATCAGTGTCAGTGTGATGTCACAGGTCAGGGTGGTCATGTGACCTGTGACATCACATGTTCTGCACATTGCCAGTGGTTAAATACGACATCAGGTCTGAAGGTGTTTCAGATAATGATCAGTTGTTACAGACATGACTCATTAACAACTGACACTGTTCTAGAAACATCATCTTATATTCTAATATCAGCCCCAGAAATACACAGTAGATGATCAGTATTGATCAGTGTTGAACATTTTTGTTGTTAGTTTGAATATGATCTGATGTGAGTTTTATTCGGTTTGTTAAAAACCAAAAAGTCTTGACTCGTCGTATTTAAACATAAATGTGTGTGTGTGTGTGTGTGTGTGTGTGTGTGTGTGTGTGTGTGTGTGTGTGTGTGTGTGTGTGTGTGTGTGTGTGTGTGTGTGTGTGTGTGTGTGTGTGTGTGTGTGTGTGTGTGTGTGTGTGTGTGTGTGCGTTGGGGCAGGTCAGTGTGGAGAAGCTTCATTAATCTGCCATTAGAGACACTGCGTGGCCCCGACATGCCCCGCCCCCAACACACACACACACGATGACCTCAGTCTTCCCAGTCCAGTCGGGACCAACAATTAGTGTTTCCATTAATGTTCAGACAGGAAACACACACACACTGTACTCTGTGTGTACTCTGTGTGTACTCTGTGTACTCTGTCCAGCGTCTCGTGTCCTCGTCTCCTCTTGAGATGAGATGAGATGAGATTCAACTTTATTGTCATTACACATATACAAGTATAGAGTAACGAAATGAGGTTTGGCATCTCACCAGAAGTGCAATAAGCAGATAGTGCAAGAGTCTGTGCTATGTACAAAAGTAATTACAGAATTTACAGATAGACAAAAATGTGAATTATTGGGTATATATGGATGGATGGATTAATGGGATGCTATAAATATAAATAAATACTATAAATATAAGTATAAGTGTATTCTACAGATTATAATATACAGATTAAGGTACAGTGAACATGCTATGCTAGGTAACAGATAATATACAGAATATACAGAATATGGACAAATGTACAGGTCGATAACTTATTGAGGTGATATGAACATACTATACAGATTTAGTTGCAGTGGACAATAATACAGGTGGATGAGAGATGTGTGTGTGTGTGACCAGGAGGAGTGGTGGGGGGATGATGGGTGTGAGGAGATATGCAGGGGCAGGGGGGTCAGCGGGGGGCAGAGTTCGGAAGGGAGACAGAGTTCAGAGTTCGGGGGGCAGAGTTCAATAGAGAGACAGCTCTGGGGAAAAAACTGTTCTTCAGTCTGCTGGTTCTGGTCCGAAGGCTTCTGTAGCGCCTCCCGGAGGGCAAGAGGACAAACAGTCTGTGGGCAGGGTGGGAGGGGTCTTTAAGGATGCTGCGGGCTCGACGCAGACAGCGTTTCCTCTGGACGTCCTCAATGGCGGGAAGTGGACACCTTGTGATGCGCTGGGCAGTTTTTACCACCCGCTGTAGCGCCTTACGGTCTGCGACAGAGCAGTTTCCGTACCAGACTGTGACACAGCTGGTCAGGATGCTCTCGATCACACAGCGGTAGAAGTTAGTCAGTACAGCTGAAGACAGGTGGTGTCTCTTCAGTGTCCTCAGGAAAAAGAGGCGTTGGTGGGCCTTCTTAACCAGACTGGAGGTGTTAGTGGACCAGGAGAGGTCCTCTGTGATGTGGGTCCCCAGGAGGTGGAAGCTGGAGACACGTTCAACAGCCATCCCGTTGATGTGAATGGGATTGTGCGTGCTTCCTCTTTTTCTCCTGAAGTCCACGATGAGCTCCTTCGTCTTGCTGGTGTTGAGGAGCAGGTTATTGTCAGCACACCAAGCGGCCACATGCTGTACCTCCTCCTTGTAGGCTGTCTCGTCGTTGTTGCTGATGAGGCCAATCACCGTCGTAACGTCCGCAAATTTGATGATGGTGTTGGATCCATGTACAGGTCTGCAGTCGTGGGTGAAGAGGGAGTAGAGGAATGGGCTCAGCACACAGCCTTGTGGTACGCCTGTATTGAGTGTGATGGTGGTGGAGCAGGTGTGTGTCCTCGTCTCCTCTTCATTAAGCCCCCCCCCCACCCTCCCTGCGCTGTGATTGGTCCGCTGTGGTTAGAAGCCACATTTATACGGACAGGTCTTTGACAAACAGCCAGAGAAAGTTCTGTCTGGGTCTGTCTGGTTCTCCTGGTTCTCCTGGTTCTGTCATGTTCTGTCTGGTTCTGTCTGGGTCTGTCTGGTCCTGTCTTGTTCTCCTGGTCCTGTCTGGTCATGTTCTGTCTGGTCCTGTCTTGTTCTCCTGGTTCTGTCTGGGTCTGTCTGGGTCTGTCTGGTTCTCCTGGTTCTGTCTGGTTCTGTCTGGGTCTGTCTGGTCCCGTCTGGTTCTCCTGGTTCTGTCTGGTCCTGTCTGGTCCCGTCTGGTTCTCCTGGTTCTGTCTGGTCCTGTCTGGTCCCGTCTGGTTCTCCTGGTTCTGTCTGGTTCTGTCTGGTCCTGTCTGGTTCTCATGGTTTTGTCTGGGTCTGTCTGGTCCTGTCTGGTTCTCCTGGTTCTGTCTGGTCCTGTCTGGTCCCATCTGGTTCTCCTGGTTCTGTCTGGTTCTGTCTGGTCCTGTCTGGTTCTCATGGTTCTGTCTGGTCCTGTCTGGTTCTCATGGTTTTGTCTGGGTCTGTCTGGTTCTGTCTGGGTCTGTCTGGTCCTGTCTGGTCCCGTCTGGTTCTCCTGGTTCTGTCTGGTCCTGTCTGGTCCCGTCTGGTTCTCCTGGTTCATGGTTTTGTCTGGGTCTGTCTGGTTCTGTCTGGTCCTGTCTGGTTCTCTTGGTTCTGTCTGCCTCTGTCTGGTTCTCCTGGTTCTGTCTGGTTCTGTCTGGTGTTGTCTGGTTCTGGTCCTGTCTGTTTCTGTCTGGGTCTGTCTGGGTCTCCTGGTTCTGTCTGGGTCTCCTGGTTCTGTCTGGTCCTGTCTGGGTCTCCTGGATCTCCTGCTTCTGTCTGGTCCTGTCTGGATCTCCTGCTTCTGTCTGGTCCTGTCTGGATCTCCTGCTTCTGTCTGGTCCTGTCTGGGTCTCCTGGTTCTGTCTGGTTCAGTCTGGGTCTGTCTGGTCCTGTCTTGTTCTCCTGGTTCTGTCTGGGTATTTCTGGTCCTCTCTGGTTCTCCTGGTTCTGTCTGGTTCTCATGGTTCTCCTGGTCCTGTCTGGTCCTGTCTGGTTCTGTCTGGGTCTGTCTGGTCCTGTCTTGTTCTCCTGGTTCTGTCTGGTCCTGTCTGGTTATGTTCTGTCTGGTCATGTTCTGTCTGGTCCTGTCTTGTTCTCCTGGTTCTGTCTGGTCCTGTCTGGTTATGTTCTGTCTGGTTCTGTCTGGTCATGTTCTGTCTGGTCCTGTCTGGTCCTGTCTGGTCATGTTCTGTCTGGTCATGTTCTGTCTGGTCCTGTCTTGTTCTCCTGGTTCTGTCTGGTCCTGTCTGGTTATGTTCTGTCTGGTTATGTTCTGTCTGGTCCTGTCTTGTTCTCCTGGTCCTGTCTGGTTCTGTCTGGTCATGTTCTGTCTGGTCCTGTCTTGTTCTCCTGGTTCTGTCTGGTCCTGTCTGGTTATGTTCTGTCTGGTTCTGTCTGGTCATGTTCTGTCTGGTCCTGTCTTGTTCTCCTGGTTCTGTCTGGTCCTGTCTGGTTATGTTCTGTCTGGTTCTGTCTGGTCATGTCCTGTCTGGTCCTGTCTTGTTCTCCTGGTTCTGTCTGGTCCTGTCTGGTTATGTTCTGTCTGGTTCTGTCTGGTCATGTTCTGTCTGGTCCTGTCTTGTTCTCCTGGTTCTGTCTGGTCCTGTCTGGTCATGTTCTGTCTGGTCATGTTCTGTCTGGTCCTGTCTTGTTCTCCTGGTTCTGTCTGGTCCTGTCTGGTTATGTTCTGTCTGGTCATGTTCTGTCTGGTCCTGTCTTGTTCTCCTGGTTCTGTCTGGTCCTGTCTGGTCATGTTCTGTCTGGTCATGTTCTGTCTGGTCCTGTCTTGTTCTCCTGGTTCTGTCTGGTCCTGTCTGGTCATGTTCTGTCTGGTCATGTTCTGTCTGGTCCTGTCTTGTTCTCCTGGTTCTGTCTGGTCCTGTCTGGTTATGTTCTGTCTGGTCATGTTCTGTCTGGTCCTGTCTTGTTCTCCTGGTTCTGTCTGGTCCTGTCTGGTTATGTTCTGTCTGGTCATGTTCTGTCTGGTCCTGTCTTGTTCTCCTGGTTCTGTCTGGTCCTGTCTGGTTATGTTCTGTCTGGTCATGTTCTGTCTGGTCCTGTCTTGTTCTCCTGGTTCTGTCTGGTCCTGTCTGGTCATGTTCTGTCTGGTCATGTTCTGTCTGGTCCTGTCTTGTTCTCCTGGTTCTGTCTGGTCCTGTCTGGTTATGTTCTGTCTGGTCATGTTCTGTCTGGTCCTGTCTTGTTCTCCTGGTTCTGTCTGGTCCTGTCTGGTTCTGTCTGGTCATGTTCTGTCTGGTCCTGTCTTGTTCTCCTGGTTCTGTCTGGTCCTGTCTGGTTATGTTCTGTCTGGTTCTGTCTGGGTCTGTCTGGTTATGTTCTGTCTGGTTCTGTCTGGTCATGTTCTGTCATGTCCTGTCTGGGTCTGTCTGGTTCTGTCTGGGTCTGTCTGGTCCTGTCTTGTTCTCCTGGTCCTGTCTGGTCATGTTCTGTCTGGTTCTGTATGGGTCTGTCTGGTTCTGTCTGGTCCTGTCTGGTCCTGTCTTTTTTCTCCTGGTTCTGTCTGGTCCTGTCTGGTCCTGTCTGGTCATGTTCTGTCTGGTTCTGTCTGGTCCTGTCTGGTCCTGTCTGGTTATGTTCTGTCTGGGTCTGTCTGGTCCTGTCTGGTCCTGTCTGGTTATGTTCTGTCTGGTCATGTTCTGTCTGGTTCTGTCTTGTGCTCCTGGTTCTGTCTGGTCCTGTCTGGTCATGTTCTGTCTGGTCCTGTCTTGTTCTCCTGGTTCTGTCTGGTCCTGTCTGGTCCTGTCTGGTCATGTTCTGTCTGGTCCTGTCTTGTTCTCCTGGTTCTGTCTGGTCCTGTCTGGTCATGTTCTGTCTGGTCCTGTCTTGTTCTCCTGGGTCTGTCTGGTCCTGTCTTGTTCTCCTGGTTCTGTCTGGTCCTGTCTGGTCCTGTCTGGTCATGTTCTGTCTGGTCCTGTCTTGTTCTCCTGGTTCTGTCTGGTCCTGTCTGGTCCTGTCTGGTCATGTTCTGTCTGGTCCTGTCTTGTTCTCCTGGGTCTGTCTGGTCCTGTCTTGTTCTCCTGGTTCTGTCTGGTCCTGTCTGGTCCTGTCTGGTCATGTTCTGTCTGGTTCTGTATGGGTCTGTCTGTTCTCCTGGTTCTGTCTGTCATGTTCTGTCTGGTTCTGTCTTGTTCTCCTGGTCCTGTCTGTCATGTTCTGTCTGGTTCTGTCTGGTTCTGTCTTGTTCTCCTGGTCCTGTCTGTCATGTTCTGTCTGGTTCTGTATGGGTCTGTCTGTTCTCCTGGTCCTGTCTGTCATGTTCTGTCTGGTTCTGTCTTGTTCTCCTGGTCCTGTCTGTCATGTTCTGCCTGGTTCTGTCTGGTTCTCCTGGTCCTGTCTGTCATGTTCTGCCTGGTTCTGTCTGGTTCTCCTGGTTCTGTCTTGTTCTCTAAATTCTGGCTCTGACAGGTTTTCTGCAGAACTCTGGGTTTTTATAGGTTTCATGTTTCTGCTTCGTCTCCAGATGTGAGTTCAGTTCCTCAGCTGACTTCCAGCTGTGTGTGTTTGGTTCTGGTTCTGGTTCTGAGTTATTGTTCTCTTTGCGTCGACCTCCTGATGGTTTTTACATTTTCTTCTTAGGAAACAAAGGTAAGAAAAATGGTCTCATGTAACTTGCGCAGATGTTTCCAGCTCTGGTAGAGTGCTTTAATAACCTCTCTCTCACACACACACACACACACACAGCAGTTTTGTGATTCTGCAGCAGTCTGAGCTCAGAGGTCAAAGGTCATGCCTGGTTTGAATCTCAGGCCGACGTCGTGACCTCATGACCTTGGTGTGAACAAGTTTTATCATCTAATATTTTAAACAAATGTAAAATAATCAGAAAAAAAATCTATGATGACTGCAGGAAGCAGTGCATTGTGGGACAAACGGGCTGTGAGTTATGACCTCTCACCCTCCAACAGGAAATGAGTCGTCCCACCTGACCTCAGGAACACACACACACACACACACACACACACAGGTTCCGTCTGAGCAGGTCGAACTTTTCTACATGTGAAGAGGAAACGTTGTTTTCAGGTTGTGGTCCAGGTCTTGTTTCATTTAGAAAACTTTATTTACTCTGAACTAAACATGAACATGAAGATCTGGCCAGAGAACGTTCTGAAGCTGAGGGGGACAGTGTGTGTGTGTGTGTGTGTGTGTGTGTGTGTGTCAGACACTCACACACACACACACACACACAGACGCTTCGTCCTCTCAGGGAATTCTGGGAATGATGCAGCTATTGTTGACGGCGGCATGTGATTGGTGGAGCGTGACGCTGCTGACAGGCGGGACAAAGGGGGGGGGGGGTCAGCCGAGTAGAACTAATCCACCAGCAGACACACACACACACACACACATACACAAAGAACAGATTTTACTTACTGAAAAGTTATAAAGTAATTATATTTCAAATCTTATATTTTATTTATTAATATAAATAATTATAATTTGTCTCATTTGAATAAAGATTATTGAATTTTTAGGGGTTAGGGTTGATTTTTATTCTGTCGATCCTGATTCACTTTTATAAAATAGACAAATATTTTAGAACTACTAATATTAATAATATATATATATATATATATGACATTGATAATTATAACAACAATATTTTAATACATTATTGTATCATTGAATTATTGATAAAATGCTGCAGAAATATAAATAGAATGTTTCACCATAACTTTTTGAGTTGAGATTTATATTTTCTCGTCTGATAAAATTTTATTTCTCATAACGAACTTTGTGAATAAGAATATTTTATATGATATATATGATATATATTTATATAATATAATACATGTTTTATAGAGTTAATATTGATAATATATTTAATATAATATAAAAACATGTGATTTGATGATGTATGTAAAAACAAAGAAATAAAACAAAACGTATGTGAGATACAAGATGAGATGAGATTTTTAAAATAATAATAATGATAATAGGTGTGTGTGTGTTAGATCAGAAGAAAAACGATTGTAGTTATCAGTATAAAACATGTTATTGATTATAATATTTCATTTAATAATTGTAATTGATGATAAATAACTCAAAATAATACAATTGAATAGTTTTTTATTCATGTTCATATTTTCACAGGAATGAAAACTGATATAATTTCTATTGTGTTTTTAATGTTTCTACCTCATTAAAATAATAATATTCTGGTTTTATTCTTTATTTCAGTCTTTAGATATAAAAAGTTGAATGATGAGAAATTTTTGATATTAAATCCAAAACGTGACGACGTCTGATCTCAGCGGAGATTTATTCACATTATTGATCGATGAGGAAATTAATCAAAACGTCGTTAATTCGTTTCGTCTCAATGATCAAAAAATCAAAGATGAAAATTCAAAAAATTCAAATTCTCATTTTAGAATCTGGAACCAAACAAATTAATCAGATCATTTTACTGAGCAAATGTAAAAACCGAATTAAGAAGAGACATTATTGTAACGTGAGTTATAATAAAGTTAAGGTTCATAATTTTCATTCTGCTTTTAAAGAGAAATCTGTGTTTTTGTTCCTTTAAATCAAAAATCTGAGGTTTTGTATTTTTTCTCGTCATGTGAGATTTTCTCATGAAACAGTCAAATGTAAAATGTAAATCAGAGTTTGACTGAGGTTCTGTGTGTGTGTGTGTGTGTGTGTGTGTGTGTGTGTGTGTGTGTGTGTGTGTGTGTGTGTGTGTGTGTGTGTGTGTGTGTGTGTGTGTGTGTGTGTGTGTGTGTGTGTGTGTGTGTGAGCCTCCAGAGGTTTGTGAAGTGTGTGTCTCGGGGGGAGGGGGGTCTCTGAGGATGTAGTTTCTCTCCGCCTCTTCTCTTGTTGATCTGATTCATGTTCTGTCGATGACGAGTGTGTGACATCATCACTGACTGTCTGAGCTGTGGCGGGGGGGCG
>NC_061527.1:232500-250000 GCF_022379125.1 Scophthalmus maximus
GTTTCATGGTCATGTTTCATGTTTCATGTTTCATGTTTCATGTTTCATGGTCATGTTTCATGTTTCATGTTTCATGTTTCATGTTCATGTTTCATGTTTCATGTTTCATGTTTAATGTTTCATGGTCATGTTTGATGTTTGATGTTCATGTTTGATGTTTGATGTTTCATGTTCATGTTTCATGTTCATGTTTCATGTTTCATGTTTCATGTTTCATGGTCATGTTTCATGGTCATGGTCATGGTCATGTTTCATGTTTCATGTTTCATGTTTCATGTTCATGTTTCATGGTCATGTTTCATGGTCATGTTTCATGTTTCATGTTTCATGTTTCATGGTCATGTTTCATGTTTCATGGTCATGTTTCATGTTTCATGTTCATGTTTCATGTTCATGTTCATGTTTCATGGTCATGTTTCATGTTTCATGTTTCATGTTCATGTTTCATGTTTCATGTTTCATGTTTCATGGAGGTGTCGATCAACGACTACCTGGACATCTACTGTCCTCACTACGAGGGGGCGGAGCCTGCCATGGAGCGCTACGTGTCATGTTCATGTTTGATGTTTGATGTTTGATGTTTGATGTTCATGTTTGATGTTTGATGTTTGATGTTTCATGGTCATGTTTCATGTTTCATGTTTCATGTTTCATGTTTGATGTTTGATGTTTGATGTTTCATGTTCATGTTCATGTTTCATGTTCATGTTCATGTTCATGTTTCATGGTCATGTTTCATGTTTCATGTTTCATGTTTCATGTTTCATGGTCATGTTTCATGTTTCATGTTTCATGTTTCATGTTTCATGGTCATGTTTCATGGTCATGTTTCATGTTTCATGTTTCATGTTCATGTTTCATGTTTCATGGTCATGTTTCATGGTCATGTTTCATGTTTCATGTTCATGTTTCATGTTTCATGGTCATGTTTCATGTTTCATGTTTCATGGTCATGTTTCATGGTCATGTTTCATGTTTCATGTTTCATGGTCATGTTTCATGTTTCATGTTTCATGTTTCATGGTCATGTTTCATGGTCATGTTTCATGTTTCATGTTTCATGTTTCATGGTCATGTTTCATGGTCATGTTTCACGTCTCGTCTCCTCAGGTTCTCTCGTGGCGAGTACACGCTGGAGGTGTCGATCAACGACTACCTGGACATCTACTGTCCTCACTACGAGGGGGCGGAGCCTGCCATGGAGCGCTACGTGTTGTACATGGTGAACTACGACGGCTTCACGACCTGTGACCCCCGGACGACGGGCTTCAAGCGCTGGGAGTGTAACCGGCCGCAGAGCAGCAACGGACCAATCAGGTTCTCCGAGAAGTTCCAGCTCTTCACCCCGTTCAGCCTGGGCTTCGAGTTCAGACCGGGACACGAGTACTACTACATCTGTGAGTACTGCTGTGTACTACTGTGTATTGCTGTGTACTACTACATCTGTGAGTACTACTGTGTACTACTGTGTACTACTACATCTGTGAGTACTGCTGTGTACTACTGTGTACTGCGGAGTACTACTACATCTGTGAGTACTGACTACTGTATACTACTGTATACTGCTACATCTGTGAGTACTACTGAGTACTACACAGTAGTACTCAGTAGTACTCAGACCTGTGACTCACTTATTGATCATGTTTCTTCTGCAGCGTCTTCACGACCAAACTTGTCTGAAAAACTTTGTCTGAAACTGAAGATCTACGTCAAACCAACCAGTGAGTCTCCTCCTCTTCATCTTCATCTTCATCCTCTTCATCGTCAGCTTCATCTTCATCCTCGTCCTCCCTCTTCATCCTCCTCTACATCTTCCTCCTCCTCTTCATCTTCATCCTCATCCTCCTCTTTATCTTCATCCTCCTCTTCATTTTCATCTTCATCTTCCTCCTCCTCCTCTTCATTTTCATCTTCATCCTGTTATTCTTCCTCTTCATCATCATCCTCCTCTTCATCTTCCTCCTCCTCTTCATCTTCATCTTCATTTTCTTCCTCCTCCTCCTCTTCATCTTCATCTTCTTCCTTCTCCTCTTCATCTTCATCTTCATCCTCATCCTCTTCTTCATCTTCCTCCTCCTCTTCATCTTCATCTTCATCCTTCTCCTCCTCTTCATTTTCATCTTCATCTTCCTCCTCCTCCTTTTCATCTTCATCTTCATCTTACTCTTCTTCCTCTTCATCTTCCTCCTCCTCTTCATCCATTTTCATCTTTATCCTCATCCTCCTATTCATCTGCATCCTCCTCTTCATTTTCATCTTCATCTTCCTCCTCCTCCTCTTCATTTTCATCTTTATCCTCCTCATCATCCTGTTCTTCTTCCTCTTCATTTTCATCCTCCTCCTCTTCATCCTCTTCCTCCTCCTCCTCCTCCTCCTCCTCTTCTTCATCGCATCTTCCTCCTCCTTCTCCTCCTCATTTTCATCTTCATCTCCATCTTCATCATCCTCTTCATCTTCATTCTCCTCTTCATTTCATCTTCATTTTCCTCCCCCTCTTCATCTCCATCTTCATCATCCTCTTCATCTTCATTCTCCTCTTCATTTCATTTTCCTCCCCCTCTTCATCTTCATCTTCCTCCTCATCCTCTTCTTTATCTTCCTCTTCCTCCTCTGTGACTGTGTGGATGATGATGCTCTGTGTTCTGATTGGTCCTTAGACGACTCGGTGTACGAGTCCCCGGAACCATTTCTGACGGACGACACCACCGGTGGCTCCGGCCTCCCTCGGCCCTGCCTCTCCCTGCCGGTCTCCACCACGCTCGCCCTGCTCCTCGTCCTCACCTCCTCATAGCTCCGCCTCTTCGTCCTCGACCTCCCACCCAAAGTCCGCTCACCAGCTCAGCCAATCAGGAGGCAGACGCTGCTGGTGGGAGGAGCCTGGAGCTGAGGTCTTTCAGTGACGACGTGTGGGCGGAGTCTCAGAGTGTACGGAGGCTCGCAAAGCTCAAAGTTATTAGAAGCATAATCAATACGTTTTTATTTTATGTTCACACAAACAAGGAACAGCTGGTGGATAAACAGAGGGAGACACAGAGATATAAAAAGATCATAAGTCATGAACAATAAAATATCAAATCTTAAGAATAAAAAAAAGAAACTTAATAAAGCTGCAGCTCGTTGTTTTAATTTTTTTAAATAATATTTTCTAATCAACTCAAGGTTATGATAATTTTTTATTGTGTATAAAATAATAACTGAGACAAGATGATCATGTGACTGTAACTAACTGATGATGTCACTGAGCCTCTGACAGACTGATGATGTCACTGATGACGTCACTGACAGACTGATGATGTCACTGCTGATATCACTGACAAACTGATGACGTAACTGACAAACTGATGACGTCACTGACAGACTGATGATGTCACTGATGATGTCACTGACAAACTGATGACGTCACTGATGATGTTACTGACAAACTGATGACGTCACTGACAAACTGATGATATCACTGACAGACTGATGTTGTCACTTCTGATATCACTGACAAACTGATGACGTCACTGATGATGTTACTGACAAACTGATGACGTCACTGACAAACTGATGATATCACTGACAGACTGATGATGTCACTGCTGATATCACTGACAAACTGATGACATAACTGACAAACTGATGATGTCACTAATGATGTCACTGACAAACTGATGACGTCACTGACAAACTGATGACGTCACTGACAAACTGATGATGTCACTGACAAACTGACTTCCTGTCTGTTCGCTGCTGAAACAGGAAATAGCTGATGTCAAATAATTAGTCGCCGTGGTTTTCAGGCATTCAGGTGAGAACTTTACTTCCTGCTTCCTGCCTGTGACTCCGCCAACATTCAGAACCAGACAGAACCAGAACTCTCTCTCTCTCTCTCTCTCTCTCTCTCTCTCTCGCCCACCCACCTCCAGCCTGTCAGTAATTTCTTCCAAAGACTTTAGTTAAACTTCTTCTCTAGAGGAGAGGGGGCTAACCATTTAAACCACGCCCCATCTCAGTTTATGGGGCGGGGCTATCAGAGGAGAGGAGTCACTTTTACATCATGTTGTTTTGTTGATGAAATAAAAAACGAATGTTTTTCGCAGAATCAAAATGAAAAATGCCTTTTTCTCCCTCTGGTGCTGATGTCTCCCTCCATCTCTGCTGACAGAGGGGGGCGTGTCCTCGTGCGGGCGAGCAGGGGCATGCTGGGAAATGCAGTATACATAAGCCCACTGTGACGGACGGAGCGATGTAGCACTTGTTTCCATGTTGTTTTCTTATTTCATGTTTGTGCCATTTTTCTGTTTTTTAAAAAGAAGAAGATTCATATGAGATATGAATATTCATCAGCGGAGACTTGAAGGAGTCAGTTGGATGTTTGTCGTCGTCGTTGCAGTTTTTCTCCCTTTTGTTCTTGCCTGCGTCACAATGCATTCTGGTCCTTGTAGTTCCGTGTGCTCAGGTCGAGCTCATGAATAATGTTTGTGGTTTAATATGAGAAACGTTCCGATGGCAGTTTATTGGAGGGAGTGAGACCTCTGCTGTTTTCTACATGTCTACATATTTGTATATTTTCTTATTGGATGCTCATGAAGTGCTGTTGTAGAGATGCATTTATCTGATTGGCCGAGGAGAGGTCATCCTGAGCTGCATGAGCAGGAAAAATCAATTTACTGAGAAAATGTTCAGAATCGTATGAATCCTTTTTTTTAATAAATTCACCACCATTAAAACGATTTGTCCAATTTGTTCAACAGTAGATTCAAGTTTTATTCCTAAAGGTCCATGAACAATACAATAAGAAAAATAGTAAATGAAATACAATAAAAGTAAAATATGTCTCGCTCAGTCTGAATTAAAAGCCAGGTGGAGTTTTCAATAAGGATTCAAAGCCTCTGGTCTTGAGGGAAGATGAACCGTTGAATCTGGTCCAGCAGCAGCTGATCAGCCGACCTCAGTGGTCTGACTGGGTCTGACGGAGGCTCTACAAGCAAACAGCAGGGAGCCAGTGGAGTGAAGACAAACCTGCTGACGTGGTCGCGCCTGTTCTGACCAGAGAGGAGACGAGCAGCTGCTGCAGGCGTCGAAGTGACGACTGGTCGATACCGACGTACAGTGAACTACAGTAGCCGTGTGGGGACACGAACGTGGATCAGCCTCTTCAGGTCTTTATCCGGACTCGGACTCGCGACTGGAAGAAGCTGCTTTTAATGACTGATCAAAATTGTTGGTAAACTTAAAAAGCACCGAGGTTTTTAACAGAAGAGCCTGAAGACCATCTGATAATCTGTACAATCAACATGACAAACATGATAATCTTGGTTTTACTTTCATTTAGATAAAGAACATTTTTGTCCATCCAAAATTTGACAGTGAACTGTCTGAGGTCAGAGGTCAGAGGTCAGAAGTCAACGAGTCTGATCAGATCTACACAGAGAACTGAATCATGAAGCCTGTGAAACATCTTCATCATCTTCATCATCGTCATCATCATCATCATCTTCATCATCATCTTCCTCTGTCAAATCCTCTTTGATCTCAGTTAACGAAATTAAACTTGATCAAACTCGTCTGAGCAAAGCTCCGGCACCTCCGGGCGTCACACGACTGATCAAAGCTGCTTCGCCGCAGGAGAGCATTGCTCCTATTGGCCCCTTCCTGTCAGATTAATTACACACACACATATAACACAAACACACACGTATAAAAAACTCCAGTTTGTTTCTAATAATCTTTAACATATAATTTGATATAAATATTAAATAATAAATCATGAAGAATCAGATTAGCTGATCCTCAAACTGACGCAGTTCAAGGTTTTTACATGAAAATAAAAAACAAACAGCTTCAACAAGATAAACTTTACCACAGCGCCCCCTGCGGTCTGCTCACGTCACTGCAGCCTGTCCTCACCACAGCGCCCCCTGCGGTTTGCTGACGTCACTGCAGTCTGTCCTCACCACAGCGCCCCCTGCGGTCTGCTCACGTCCTTATAATAATAATAATAATAATAATAATACATACACTTTTCAATGCTAAAAGCAATCTCAATCACATCCTCCTCCTGATGTGACGTCATGAACCTTATTGATTATACATCTTATTCATTATTGATGAATCTCCTCGGTTCACACATTGTTCATGTTTGCTGAAATGAAAACTTTATTTTTTCGACTAAACTCTGCAGAGAAGATTTGAATGTTTATATTTTACATTAGAAATAATTTATATTTCCTAAATTCAACTTCTATATATTTGTTGTATTTGTGTTTTCTTTTATTTTATAGTTATTAATAATACAGTTTGTGGTTAACTGTTAAACATCAAGGTTCATTTCTTTGTCATGAACCAGGTCAAAGGTCAGGCTCTGAAGCAGCCCTGAAGGTTGAGCTGTGAGGTTCAGGCTCCGCCTCCTGGTCTTAACCAGAACTGGACCAAGAGCAGATCATTGATCCTTAGGCTCAGCAGCTGGGATCAATAAACCAAACTTTGCGTTACATTAAGTTACAGTTACAGTTAGTGTTGTAGTCCAGAACAGCTAAACCGAGACCAAGACTTTGAGAGATCGAGACCGAGTCAAGACCAGAACCAGACCAGAACCAGACCAGTGCAAGTCCAACACAACACGACGCACTTGTCATCAAATGTGGAACATGTCAACCAGAGGAAGTTATTAATTTGATCTGCAAGATCCACATGAAATCATCATCCATTTTAATTCAACAGGTTTTTATTTTCTTGTCAGAATGAATTAAACAATGATTACATTTAACACTTAGAAACAGTAAATTATTAAATATATAACATCATAATATGAACTAGTAACCATTTTTATTAACACAAATAAAGTAACTTCCATACATCAGAGTTAAAAGAAAATGTATACAGCACAATCTACTGTAATATAAACACAAACAAAAACCAGAAAACAAGGAAAATTATATGTAGCCTACAGTGCTGTAAATAAAGCTGGCGATTCAAAAATATTTCTTCACTGGTCACTGTCCTCACCCTCCCTCTCCCGTCCGTCCTCCTCACCCTCCCTCTCCCGGCCGTTCTCCTCGCCCTCCCGGCCACCATCCTCGCCCTCCCAGCCACCATCCTCGCCCTCCCGGCCACCATCCTGCCCTCCCGGCCACCATCCTCGCCCTCCCGGCCGTCCTCCTCGCCCTCCCAGCCACCATCCTCGCCCTCCCAGCCACCATCCTCGCCCTCCCGGCCGTCCTCCTCGCCCTCCCAGCCACCATCCTCGCCCTCCCAGCCACCATCCTCGCCCTCCCGGCCACCATCCTGCCCTCCCGTCCGTTCTCCTCGCCCTCCCGGCCATCCTCCTCGCCCTCCCGTCCGTCCTCCTCGTCCTCCTCGCCCTCCTCGCCCTCCCGGCCGTCCTCCTCGCCCTCCCGGCCACCATCCTCACCCTCCCGTCCGTCCTCCTCGCCCTCCCGTCCGTCCTCCTCGCCCTCCCGGCCACCATCCTGCCCTCCCGGCCACCATCCTCGCCCTCCCAGCCACCATCCTCGTCCTCCTGGCCACCATCCTGCCCTCCTGGCCACCATCCTCGCCCTCCCGTCCGTCCTCCTCGCCCTCCCAGCCACCATCCTTGCCCTCCCAGCCACCATCCTTGCCCTCCCAGCCACCATCCTGCCCTCCCGGCCACCATCCTGCCCTCCCGTCCGTCCTCCTCGTCCTCCTCGCCCTCCCGTCCGTCCTCCTCGCCCTCCCAGCCACCATCCTCGCCCTCCCGGCCACCATCCTGCCCTCCCGGCCACCATCCTGCCCTCCCGGCCACCATCCTCGCCCTCCCGGCCATCCTCCTCGCCCTCCCGTCCGTCCTCCTCGTCCTCCTCGCCCTCCTCGCCCTCCTCGCCCTCCCGGCCGTCCTCCTCGTCCTCCTCGCCCTCCTCGCCCTCCCGTCCGTCCTCCTCGCCCTCCCAGCCACCATCCTCGCCCTCCCGGCCACCATCCTGCCCTCCCGTCCGTCCTCCTCGTCCTCCTCGCCCTCCTCGCCCTCCCGGCCGTCCTCCTCGTCCTCCTCGCCCTCCTCGCCCTCCCGTCCGTTCTCCTCGCCCTCCCAGCCACCATCCTCGCCCTCCCGGCAACCTTCCTGCCCTCCCGGCCACCATCCTCGCCCTCCCGGCCATCCTCCTCGCCCTCCCGTCTGTCCTCCTCGTCCTCCTCGCCCTCCTCGCCCTCCCGGTCGTCCTCCTCGTCCTCCTTGCCCTCCTCACCCTCCCGTCCGTCCTCCTCGCCCTCCCAGCCACCATCCTCGCCCTCCCGGCCACCATCCTGCCCTCCCGGCCACCATCCTCGCCCTCCCGGCCATCCTCCTCGCCCTCCCGTCCGTCCTCCTCGTCCTCCTCGCCCTCCCGGCCGTCCTCCTCGCCCTCCCGTCCTCAGATTCTCGTCCACATCACAACGTATATTCTCCCTTGCGATGCAACAAGGGAAGAAACGGCGTGCATGTCGCAACCATCCCCTGCACTGCGTCCATTGCATGGGGCAGGGACCTCTGATATTGAGCCTGATGCTCAAAAACTCCTCAATAGGATTGAGGAAAGGAGAGTAAGGTGGTAGGAACACCATGACCATCCTTGGATGAGTAGTGAACCAGGCCCTGATGAGCGGGCCACGGTGGAAATTCACATTGTCCCACACAATTACATACTTTGGTAGGTGAGGCCCTACGAGACCTCTCTCATTTTCAGGGATCAAATCGGAATGAAGGCGGTCCAAGAAGATGAGGAGCTTCTGTGTATTGTTTGGGCCAAGACTGGGGATGTGAGTGGCCACACCATTCTCAGAAATGGCAGCACACATAGTTATATTGCCCCCACGCTGGCCTGGGACATCAACCGTGGCCCGGTGGCCAATAATATTACGGCCATGTCTTCGGCCCTTGGCCAGGATGAACCCAGCTTCATACACAAACAGGAGGATGTGAGGGGTCTCGTTTCCTTCCAATGCCATTATTCTCTACAATCAGTAAAACAAAATCATCAAATCAGTCATACAGAAGAGTCATACACTAGAGTAACAGAAACTTACAGAGGAATGTGACCAAAAAAGTTTGGGAACCACTGCTTAATTGTAAAAAGGTTATAAAGATAGACAACCAGTACCTGACTTACATGTACATACTGGTACCGCAGCTCTTTCACTCTATCATAGTTCCTCTCAAATGGTACCCTGTGAAGTTGCTTCATGGTCATCTGATGCTTGTTCAATATCCGGTCTATTGTGGAGATGCTTATAGAGTTGACATTTTGGAATATGGCATTGTCTTCTATGATTTCAGTGCGGATCTGTTTCAGTGTGATGGCATTATTTGCCATCACCATGTTACAGATGTCTTGTTCTTGTTGGTCATTGAGATATTTTCCTCTGCCACCCGTGCGAGGTTGTCGTCCGATCCTAGACATACAATTCAAAGGACAACACTGTATTACCATTCGTAATGTATGCCTTATGTATTTCTTACAGAATGAGTTACCAATGTAATTGTATTGTTGTTTTACTTACAGTAACTTTACCACAATTCTAATGCATCACTGCACAGTGACTGTAATACTACTGTAAACTGTATCATCAATAATTTGATATATATATTTTTTTCTTGTCATTTTTAGTGTCATAACATCCCATTGAGGTAAGATATTACTGTAGGCCTATAACACACACACACACACACACACATACACACTAAATGAATAGGTAAATGAGTAAATAAATACATCTCTTGCTTTATGCACAGTGTCCTGTCCTATTCAACATATAATTCCATCATTGACTGAATACATACCTGTTTTCCCTGCAAAAGGTTTGGATGAGGGAGGAGACTGTAGAGCGGGGCACATTAGGCTGCACTCGGCGACCTGCCTCTGCCATTGTGAGGCGATGGTTGATAACATGGTCTATAAGTGTGGCCCGAATTTCATCCGGGACAACATGGAGTCTTCGTGCTCCTCGGCCCCTTCCCCCTATTCTACCACCACGCACCCTTACTCCTCCTCCTCGTCTTCCTCTTCTTCGAGCAGGCAGTTGCCCTTGTTCATTTACTTGGCCAGGTGCTTCCATGTTCAGAAATTGTACTGGTCCTGGTCAAGCTCTATACATACATGTTTGGCAGCATTCAAAACCATGGACAGCACCTGTCAGGTAACTAAACATATTGTTTGATTGGTCATCTGAGATGTGTGAAACTCCTCCTTCGTTAGTCAAGTTCTATTTTTACCTTACTGTCTATTAATCAATTTATCAAATGTTCCAAGAGATTCATATATGGTATTCATGGTATTAGGTTCTTGGCTAATTTTGACAATTGAAAAGACTATTGTGGATGTGATAACTTATACAATGAAATGATGCTGACATGTTTTGGAGAGAACAACCATTAGACTGAGAATCAACAATCAGTTTAGATCAACAAGATCTATTCACTTGGAAATTGTGCTAACTGTAGGCTACCTGTACTTAATCATAGATGTAGTAAGACATTTGCAATTTGATGAAATTAATGAGAAATCCAATTCTGTTGTAAACAATTGCCAAGTGGTTTGGAGGTTTGTCCATGTTATTTTGAGAATTTAATTTCTGTTTCAAGAAATGAGCCAAACCAATGGAGAAAAACTGTAAGAAACAAATGAGACAATGTACAAGCCATTTAGCGAAATCATTACAGTTATGATGAGACTGAGGTTGATATGAAATCTGGAGACGAGACCTTTGAAAAGTGATAACACTAGTTACAGTTAGTTACAGTTACAGTAGACGAGGTGAAGGAGATGAACGAGGGAGGAAGGAGACAGAGGAGTGAAGGAGATGAACGAGGGAGGAAGGAGACAGGGAGGAGTGAAGGAGATGAACGAGGGAGGAGCTGAGGAGTGGAGGTGAAGGAGATGAACGAGGGAGGAGCTGAGGAGTGGAGGTGAAGGAGATGAACGAGGGAGGCGCTGAGGAGTGGAGGTGAAGGAGATGAACGAGGGAGGAGCTGAGGAGTGGAGGTGAAGGAGATGAACGAGGGAGGAAGGAGTGGAGGTGAAGGAGATGAACGAGGGAGGCGCTGAGGAGTGGAGGTGAAGGAGATGAACGAGGGAGGAAGGAGACGAGGTGAAGGAGATGAACGAGGGAGGAAGGAGTGGAGGTGAAGGAGATGAACGAGGGAGGAAGGAGACGAGGTGAAGGAGATGAACGAGGGAGGCGCTGAGGAGTGGAGGTGAAGGAGATGAACGAGGGAGGAAGGAGACGAGGTGAAGGAGATGAACGAGGGAGGAAGGAGTGGAGGTGAAGGAGATGAACGAGGGAGGAAGGAGTGGAGGTGAAGGAGATGAACGAGGGAGGAAGGAGTGGAGGTGAAAGAGATGAACGAGGGAGGAAGGAGTGGAGGTGAAAGAGATGAACGAGGGAGGAAGGAGACGAGGTGAAGGAGATGAACGAGGGAGGAAGGAGTGGAGGTGAAGGAGATGAACGAGGGAGGAAGGAGTGGAGGTGAAGGAGATGAACGAGGGAGGAAGGAGTGGAGGTGAAGGAGATGAACGAGGGAGGAAGGAGTGGAGGTGAAGGAGATGAACGAGGGAGGAGCTGAGGAGTGGAGGTGAAGGAGATGAACGAGGGAGGAAGGAGTGGAGGTGAAAGAGATGAACGAGGGAGGAAGGAGTGGAGGTGAAGGAGATGAACGAGGGAGGAAGGAGTGGAGGTGAAGGAGATGAACGAGGGAGGAAGGAGTGGAGGTGAAGGAGATGAACGAGGGAGGAAGGAGTGGAGGTGAAGGAGATGAACGAGGGAGGAAGGAGTGGAGGTGAAGGAGATGAACGAGGGAGGAGCTGAGGAGTGGAGGTGAAGGAGACAGGATCGTTTTCTGTTGTATCAGCAGAAGCGTCCCGGGGGGGTGGGGGGGCGGGGCGGGGGGTTCACCCGGAGCTCCGGGTCGTGACGGGGAGGAGGGGGGGGGGGGGGCGGGGGCGACGCCGGAAAACACGACTCGTCCAGCGGGGGGGGGGGGGGGCTGGACCCTGCAGGTCTCCGGGGTGCTGCTTCCCGCGGGACCCGGTCCGAGTTTAATGGGACTGTCGCTTTTTAAGGGGTCTCCATGGAAACGACGCGTCACGACACACATGGGGGGGGCGTGGTCAGGGCGGATAAAAAACACGGCGGAGGCGCAGAAGCTCCACAGACCCGCGCTGAGCTCACCGGACCGGACCAGACAAGACCGGACCGGACCGGACCAGACCAGACCGGACCGGACCAGACCGGACCAGACCAGACCAGACCGGACCGGACCAGACCGGACCAGACCAGACCAGACCGGACCGGACCGGACCAGACAAGACCAGACCAGACCAGACCGGACCAGACCAGCTGACTGCTGCACCAGGAACCTGCAACAGGTGAGAGGGGTCAGAGGTCAGAGGGGGTCAGGACTGTTAATGCTGAAGACAGGTACCGTCTGTCTGTCTGTCTGTCTGTCTGTCTGTCTGTCTGTTTGTCTGTGCGTCTGTCTGTGCGTCTCTCTGTCTGTCTCTCTGACTGTCTGTCTGCCTGTCTCCCTGACTGTCTGTCTGCCTGTCTGTCTCTCTTCAGTGATCCAGGTCCAGACACCATGAAGACCGTGAGTCCGTCTCCGTCTCCGACCTCCGATGGTTCAACAGGTAAAAACAATGTTTGATTATATCTCATGATGAAATGTTCAGAAACGTCAGAACTGTAAAGTTTGACTTTGATCCCAGTCGATCGGCTCATCAGCAGGTTAATCATCGTTAATAATCGATAATCAGATCAGCTGACGAGATGAAAAGTAAAATCTGATTCCACAAAGAAAACGAGGAACTGGAGAAGAATCTGTTAAACGTATTGATTATCGTAATCCTCAGACCTGGTTCTCTCTCTGACCCCTCCCCTCCCCTCCTCTCCTCAGGTTCTGGTTCTGGGTCCCGGGTCGTCCAGCGGATCTTCACCAACACTCGGGAACGTTGTCGCCAGCAGAATGTGAACGGAGCGTTTGCCGACCTGCGGCAGCTCGTCCCGACCCACCCCCCCGACAGGAAGCTGAGCAAGAACGAGGTCCTGCGCCTCGCCCTCCGGTACATCCACTTCCTGGACGGGCTGCTGACGGACCAGGACCTGGGGCAGGTTCCCCGGGGCCGAGCGGAGAGCCTGGAGCTGTCGCCGCGCTCCAGCTGTGACAGTTGGGCGGAGGAACAGGACTGTGGAGGTCTGGGTCGGTACCTTCACCTGGAGCCCGGCTGCTGATCAGGCCCAGAGACCAGCAGGACCTGGTCCTCCATGTTGGCTCCAGAGGAGCCGGTCGCAGTGTGACGTTCACACTCGTCAGTGTTTAACCATGTGACGTTTCTTTAGCGTCAGAGAAACGTGGAGTCGTTATAATAAAACCTGTGGTTTGTCGTTGACTTCAGAAGAAAAGTTCTTTCCTTTTTCATTAGAATAAAAAAACATCGTGCTGAGGTGATTTTGTTCAGTGGACTCGTCACTGTGATGATGCATTCATGTGACGATTAATAACCTGCATGTGATTTATTGTGAATTTCCCTGTGGAATGTAAATATTTTATAATAATCTTACCTGAGATGTGATTGTGTGTATTTTATATGTTTGTATGATTAATAAATGAAATAAAATCATTTGACTTTGTTTTTATCGTGATTGTTTCCTGTGAATGTTCAGTCAAACAGCTGATATGTTTGAGGTCAGAGGGGGCGGGGCCTGTCATGGTAACAAGCCAGTGATGAGTGTGCGACAGATAAACATCTCGTCCAATCAGATGAGAGAGAGACAACGACAGTTACAGGTCCCAGAGGAGAGAGAGGGGTGTGTTTCAATTAGAGAGAGAGAGTTTGTGTGTGTGTCTGTCTGTGTGTGTGTATATATTTGTGCGTGTGTATATGTGTGTGTGTGTGAGTGTGTGTGTGTTTGTGAGTGACTGTGTGTGTGTGTGTGTTTGTAAGCGTGTGTGTGTGTGAGTGTGTGTGTGTGTTTGTAAGTGTGTGTGTGTGTTTGTGTGCGTGTGTGTGTGTGAAACATTGAAAATAATAAAATATTAAATGAATATGTTGATCGTTTCATGAATCAGTAGAGGAAACACAGGTAGCAGGTCAGAGGTCATCAGCTGAGGAGGCGGAGCTTCAGCGTTGCCCAGACGACCAGCGCCAGGTGAGACCAGCAGGTGTGAAGTGTTTCATCTTTAATCCTGGTCACGTGTCTGTCGTCCCTGAGAACACGTTCAGACGAGTCTTCACCAAGCGACGTGGCCTCGTCGTGTCAGGTGGAAACAACCAGAGCAGCTGATGACGACAGAGAAACACTGAACCACAGTTCCCTCGTCATTGAGCTCTGATAATAAATACTTCTGCTGATTCATCATCCACTCCATCAATTATTCCATTTCAGTGACCACTCAGGTGTGAACAGGAAGTTGATTGTCTCCTCTGTGGAACTGTTCCTGAGAACTAATCAGAGGGTGTAACCATGGCAACAGTGATGATCATAACCAGAGTGAAGCATCAAACAGTTGAGACTGTGTGAACGAGGCCGAGGTGGGAACCGACTGCGGGGCAGCATCTCACACACACACTCTGTCTCTCTCTCTAATTGAAACACGCCCCTCTCTCTCCTCTGGGACCTGTTACTGTCGTTGTCTCTCTCGCCTGATTGGACGAGATGTTTATCAGTCGTCAAGCGCCACGCCCACTCATCATTGTTTTATTAGTGACAGGCCCCGCCCCCTCTGACCTCTGACCCCTCTCTGTACAGTGGGAAGCAGCGGGTGTTCGACTCACAGGAGGAAGAAAACAGGTCGTCATGGAAACAACAGAGAAAATGTTTGTTCTGTTATTAATATTATTTATAATATTAATATTATTATATTTATTACTTAGTTGATTGGTTTAACATAATAAATATAATAATTGATAAATTATTATTGTTGTTTTTTTAGTTTTTCTCAATCTCTTTGACTATTTAACTTTGTCAAACTATATTAATATTAATATGCACATGAATTCAGTCAGTAACATGACTGTAGTCATTCATAATCACATTGCAGATCAAAATAGATTTCATTCATTGCTATTGAATCATTTTACTGTCAGATGAAATTATAAACATGTTCATTGTGTAAATCCTCACATGATAAAAAGAGAAAACATATATTAGATACATAATAGTTGTGACACAAATGTTATAGTCTGGGATGTGAGTTGTCATCACATTGAATTTAATTCATGAAACATTTTTGATATAAAACATCTGAACAAGAACATAATGATGATGATGTCATATTTCATGGCAGATTTCTGTGGAAGCTGAATGTCATGATGAAATGGTCATAAACCTCCAGCAGGTCAAATATGAAATATATTTTATATATATTTTTATGTTCGTCATCATTTATTCCCTGATCAACGTTCACACGTCCAACACACGGGTTTATTAATTATGATCAGATTGACAATTAGAAGAAAAACAAACGTGACGAAGGTCTGAGGAAGATGAGGGTGATGAGGAAGATGGGGGGGTCGTTACACAATCATGAAACTTTCACAGCAGAAAATATAGAAAAATATAATTTTAGTCCTCGATCCAGCTCCAACAGCTGATCACAGTCCTGATCGATCACATCACACTGATCAATCACTGAACGATCACATCACACTGATCAATCACTGATCGATCACATCACACTGATCAATCACTGAACGATCACATCACACTGATCAATCACTGATCGATCACATCACACTGATCAATCACTGAACGATCACGTCAGCAGTTAAACTCTTCAGAGTGAAAATTGTAGAAAAAGACTTGGAGGAGGATTAAAGTCTGTCGCCATGACGACCTGCGATAGCGTCGCACGACAGCACGTAAAAAATATAGATTATCCTGCTCGTCTGCGGAGCAGCTGGAAGCTTTGGCATTTATCTGCATCAATAATAATAATAATAATAATAATAATAAAGATTGGTCCATTCTTTTTCTTCCAGCAGTCGCCGCTCCATCCTCATTCTCCCGATCCATAATCCATAATCAATATGAGAGACAGGATCCTGGACTCATCTGAGCAGAGACACAGAGACCACATCAGATCATCAGATCAATACATCATCTCACACTGATGAGTCGCTGATCGATCTGATCAATCACGTCAGAGTTCAGCTTCATGTGGAAGGTGTGTGAACGTCACTGACGGTGCCTTCGAGGACACTCGGTCATTTGAAACCTCATAAGACTCAAAGATTTTCTCCTTTTCTCTTTTCACTTTTCTTCTGTTCTCAAACTCTCAGATCTCGCTTTCACTAAAATTTTTTGTGTGTGTTTAAAAACTGTCAGTGTTGTTGATGTTGTGTTGTTGTGTTGACCTCTGACCTGCGGAGGCCACGGGACTCGAACAGCGTGTCGTCCTCGTCACTCTCCACCTCGTCCATCTCCACTGAGTCTCTGCGGTCGAGCAACAGACCGTACTTCTTCTTCCTCTGGGCTGGTTTCTTCAGCCTGGTGACATCATCATCATCATCATCACACACACACACACACACACACACACACACACACACACACACACACACACACACACACACACACACACACAGAGATGTGACAAGAGGAACTAACTAATTAACTGTTCATATGTAAATATAGTTCTGATGATGTCAGAGGAACTTGAAGTTTGCCGTGACGTCAGTTCAACAGTTTTTACTTCTCTGATTAAAAAGTAACAACTGTTTCAGAAGTTCACTTCCGGTCGGACCAGACTCGGTTCACGAACCCGCTGGTTTAACGTTTCCTCGCGTCTCTGCGGCCGAACAGGCGCAGTGACGCATGACGCGCGTGTTCGTATGAATCCGGAGATGAAACTCTTCATTTCGGCGCGAGTCTCGTCTGACAACATCAACCACATTTTCTCATTTTGGACGGAACGTGTGGCGACGCGGGCCGGTTCTCACCGCACGGCTCGGATGAGGAAGTACAGGACTCCGATCATGGTGATGGCGATGAGCACGTACAGAGCCCGCTGGATCATCGAGCTGTCCACGCTCAGGCCGGTGAACAGGCCGCGGCTCGTCGAGTTCCCCGCGCTGGAGTTCGTCGTCGCGGCGGAGCGGGGCGCCGCGGAGCGGGGCGCCGCGGGGCTGGTCGCGTCCTTCGCCAGCGACACGAAGAGCCAACAGATCGGTAGAAGAACCGCGGCGAGTACGCGGGAAGTCATGATGCTCCCGGTAACACACGACACCGACACCGACACCGGGACCGGGACCGACACCGGGACCGAGGCAGACGGACTGGTGAGCGAACTCAACTCTGCTTTGTTGACACAAACTATCACAACCAGGAAGTTCACGGCACCGAGTGATGACGTAGGAGGCGCGTGCGCAACGTCTCCCTCAGTTGAGTCCTGCAGGTGACGTCGTTCATGATCGTCTCTTATTAATAGTGACAACATGAGTATTTGTTGTTGTATTCAGGAGAAACACCGACGAGTTCTGTATCTTTCTCCAAACAAAAAGAAAAA
>NC_061527.1:260000-267500 GCF_022379125.1 Scophthalmus maximus
CTCTTCATCCTCCTCACACCTTCTCTTCCTCCTCCTCCTCCTCCTCCTCATCCTCCTCCTCTTCCACCTCCTCCTCCCCCTCTTCATCCTCCTCACACCTTCTCTTCCTCCTCCTCCTCCTCATCCTCCTCCTCTTCCACCTCCTCCTCCCCCTCTTCATCCTCCTCACACCTCCTCCTCCTCCTCCTCCCCCTCCTCTTCTCCTCCCCCTCCTCTTCTCCTCTTCTCCTCCTCCTCCTCCCCCTCCTCTTCTCCTCCCCCTCCTCTTCTTCTCCTCCTCCTCCTCCTCCTCCCCCTCCTCCTCCCCCTCCTCTTCTCCTCCTCATCCTCTTCCTCCTCCTCCTCCTCCCCCTCCTCTTCTCCTCCTCATCCTCCTCCTCCTCCTCCTCCCCCTCCTCTTCTCCTCCTCATCCTCCTCCTCCTCCTCCTCCCCCTCCTCTTCTCCTCCTCATCCTCTTCCTCCTCCTCCTCCTCCCCCTCCTCTTCTCCTCCTCATCCTCCTCCTCCTCGTCCTCCCCCTCCTCTTCTCCTCCTCATCCTCCTCCTCCTCCTCCTCCCCCTCCTCTTCTTCTCCTCCTCCTCATCCTCCTCCTCCTCCTCCTCCCCCTCCTCTTCTCCTCCTCATCCTCTTCCTCCTCCTCCTCCTCCCCCTCCTCTTCTCCTCCTCATCCTCCTCCTCCTCGTCCTCCCCCTCCTCTTCTCCTCCTCATCCTCCTCCTCCTCGTCCTCCCCCTCCTCTCTTCCCCTCCCCCCTCCTCCTCACAACATGAACACACACACACTGCAGTTCTCTGTGCAGCCTGTGGGCGGTGCTGTTCAGTGACGTTGTGTGTGTTACAGTATCTACATGAGAACGGTGTGGTGCATCGCGACCTGAAGCCAGAGAACCTTCTGTACGCCGACCTGTCGCTGGATGCTCCTCTGAAGATCGGTAGGTAGGAGAAGGTCCTGGACCGGATGAGGATCAGGATCAGGATCCAGATCCAGGTCAACCTTGAACCTGGATCTGGATCTGGATCCAGAGTTTGGAGAAGCTTCTCAGAGCGTCGGCCTCCAGACGGACACGCTCTCACTCTGTTCTGTATCGTCTCGTGTTCTTTCATATTTCATGAAGCTCCTCGTCTCGTTGTTGAAATGTGACAACAAATTAATTTCAGTTTGAATCTTTTGATTCGGTTCTAATGAGGGAACGTTGTCGTCCGCTCCTACAGCCGACTTCGGTCTGTCCAAAATCATCGACGACCAGGTGACCATGAAGACGGTCTGTGGTACACCGGGCTACTGCGGTGAGTACATGGTGTAGTATCAGTCGTACATGTTGTAGTATTAGAAGTACATGGTGTAGTATCTGCAGTATCAGTAGTACATGGTGTAGTATTAGTAGTACATGGTGTAGTATCAGTCGTACATGTTGTAGTATTAGAAGTACATGGTGTAGTATCTGCAGTATCAGTAGTACATGGTGTAGTATTAGTAGTACATGGTGTAGTATCAGTCGTACATGTTGTAGTATTAGAAGTACATGGTGTAGTATCTGCAGTATCAGTAGTACATGGTGTAGTATTAGAAGTACATGGTGTAGTATCTGCAGTATCAGTAGTACATGGTGTAGTATTAGAAGTACATGGTGTAGTATCTGCAGTATCAGTAGTACATGGTGTAGGAGCAGTCGTACATGTTGTAGTATTAGAAGTACATGGTGTAGTATCTGCAGTATCAGTAGTACATGGTGTAGTATTAGAAGTACATGGTGTAGTATCTGCAGTATCAGTAGTACATGGTGTAGTATTAGTAGTACATGGTGTAGTATCTGTAGTATCAGTAGTACATGGTGTAGTATTAGTAGTACATGGTGTAGTATTAGTAGTATCAGTAGTACATGGTGTAGTAATAGTAGTACATGGTGCAGTATTTTTAGTACATGGTGTAGTATCCATAGTATCAGTAGTACATGGTGTAGTATCTGTAGTATCAGTAGTACATGGTGTAGTATTAGTAGTACATGGTGTAGTATCAGTCGTACATGTTGTAGTATTAGAAGTACATGGTGTAGTATTAGTAGTATCAGTAGTACATGGTGTAGTAATAGTAGTACATGGTGCAGTATTTTTAGTACATGGTGTAGTATCCATAGTATCAGTAGTACATGGTGTAGTATCAGTAGTATATGGTGTAGCATTAGTAGTACATGGTGTAGTATTTTTAGTACATGGTGTAGTATCCATAGTATCAGTAGTACATGGTGTAGTCGTGTTGTTTAATGACCTGTGGTATCCGGCAGCAGGCAGTGATGCGTTCAGGCAGCTGCTGCTCTGTGGGATTTGTCTAACTTCTGGTCCGTGTGCAGCTCCAGAGATCCTGAGGGGAAACGCGTACGGCCCCGAGGTCGACATGTGGTCAGTGGGCGTCATCCTCTACATCCTGTGAGTCACACACACACACACACACACACACACAGTTCTATGTTGTAATTTATTAAAACATCTGGAAACATGAGCGTGAGGAGGACGATCAGTTCATCAGATCAAAGTCCTGTCAAGGGTCAGAACTCTAACCCACTTCCTGTCTCCAGACTCTGTGGGTTCGAGCCCTTCTTCGACCCCAGGGGCGACCAGTACATGTACAGCAGAATCCTCAACTGCGACTACGAGTTTGTGTCTCCGTGGTGGGACGAGGTCTCTCTCAACGCCAAGGACTTAGTGAGTTCCTTTCACCTAATCAATCAATATGTTGTCGTCAGTATGGCTTATTTAATCTTCTTCGTTTAGAACCGATGTTATCTAACAGTCACAGGTCCTGTTCAAATGTTCAAATCCATGAGAACATTTCTTCAGTGACTTGAGATCTTAGAGAATAATCTCGACGCTCCAGGTGAACCAACATCAGAACTAATAATAATAATAATAACAATTCATTTTATTTATGGGCGCCTTTCTCAACACTCAAGGTCACCTTACAAAATCAACAATAAAAACACTCAGTCCATCCAACAAGCAATCATAAAAGAAGGCAACTAATCTCTTGCCTGACGTGGACTTGAGATCCACTTTGCTTCTGTTGGACTCGGAACAGTCGGGTTTGTCTTGGACTTGTCTGGTTTCTTCGCATGCCGGTGGTCTGAACCGGGTCGCGTCCTCGTGTGCAGGTCAGTAAGCTGATCGTCCTCGACCCTCACAAGCGCCTCAGCGTCCGCGAGGCGCTGCAGCACCCGTGGATTCTGGGTAAAGCCGCCCGCTTCTCCCACATGGACGTCGCCCAGAGGAAGCTGCAGGAGTTCAACGCTCGACGTAAACTCAAGGTGAGAACTTCAGAGAGTTCGATCTGACGGAGTCAAGACTCTTAGCGGAGCCTTCATCTGAAGTGTGTGTGTGTGTTGACAGGCTGCCATGAAGGCCGTCGTCGCCACCAATCGGATGCACGATGGCTCGCGGCGTCGCACCGACAGCTGTGAGATTCCAGGCTCAGGGGCTTCCAGGCAGAGCAGCATGCAGCAGGACCCGCCTCCTGACACAACAGGCCCCGCCCCGACAGACAAAGAAGCCCCGCCCTCAGATCAACACCCGGAGGAGGACGAATCAAAGCCCGCTGACCAAAGTACCCTCAGCCCCTCCCCTCCACACAGCCCCAAACCCCCCAGCTCTGATGTCACGCCCACAGGCCCGGCCCCCACCAGACCGCCGCTGCGAGCTGATGGGCTGCGACAGGTGTCTGTCACCCCCAAAACCGTGCTGGTCCAACCACGGCCGCCGCAGAAGAGCTGCTCCGTGGTAGAGTCCACCCCCAGAGTTGAGGCCACACCCACTCTGACCACGCCCCCAAGCCCCAACAGCCTCAGTAATGGCTTCATACCGGGGGCGGAGCCTGCCAATAAGACCACCCACTGCCAGTGATCACCTGACACCTGATTGGCCTCAGCTCTTCACCAACATCTGTACAGCCACTTCTCCTACTGCTGTAGCTAACATGCTAACAGCTAGGTACTCGGTTTTTCTGCTTCAGCTAACATGCTAACAGCTACGTAAAAGGTTTATTCACATATAAAACATTTGACACACACACACACACACACACACACACACACTCTGACTCTGTTAAAATGTCAAACTGAGGTTTAACCGAACAGACTCTTCCTGGTTCAGAGGTGAATTCTTCCTCGGATGCAGATGAGTGATTGTATTTGATAAAACTTTATTGACACGTGGACGTGAAGGATGAGGAGCGTTGTCGCTGTCGTTCGGACTTCAACGCTGAAGAAACAAGAAGAAGAGAAAATCCACTCTGACTTTTTTATCCTTTCTACTCTTTGCTGTTGACTCCTGTAGCTCCGGTCTCCGGTCCGTAGCTCCGGTCCGTAGCTCCGGTCTCCGGTCCGTAGCTCCGGTCTCCGGTCCGTAGCTCCGGTCCGTAGCTCCGGTCTCCGGTCCGTAGCTCCGGTCTCCGGTCCGTAGCTCCGGTCCGTAGCTCCGGTCTCCGGTCCGTAGCTCCGGTCTCCGGTCCGTAGCTCCGGTCCGTAGCTCCGGTCTCCGGTCCGTGGCTTCAGCTCAGTGACGTGTTGTGTTCGTGAGCTTCTAGTAAAACGTAGAGCTGTCAGCAGTGACGTCCGGCTTAGTTGTACAGTTTGGTTTTCGACACATTGTCAGCGACATCGTCACCAGAGACACAATCACACATTTGACCTTTTCCCTCTGATCTGAACTTCGCCACACGTTCTACCTCTCTCTGTACCACGGCTTCTCAACACTCAACTGATCCACGGTTACATCTACGGTGGCTGAGACGGGTCAAACCACAGCGGCGAGGAAATGTATCGTGACCAACAGAGAGAATTAATGATCATGAAACCAACAGGAAGTAGATCGTCTCCTCTGCATCTGGTTGCTTGGTAACAGAAACTCCTCTGATGGAGGTGAACAGTCAGAGCAGGAAGTGTCCCTGACAGGAAGTGTAAGCGATGTCGAGTCTTGACCAGTGGACCAGCAGCGTTCCCGTCAGGCGTAACCATAGCAACAGTGAAGAGCTTAAAAACAAATCTGTTATTGTGGGCGGCAGGGGTAACCATAGCGACAGTCGCTGTGTGATTTGTTCCGTCTCAGCCTCCGAACAAGGAACACTTTCGTCCCAACCAACTTTTCTCTATAAACAGGAACCGAACACACAAACCTGCAGAACCTCTGACCTCTGACCTCTGACCTCTGACCTCTGGACCTCGGTGAAGTAGTTTGGACCAGTTAAGGTTCTGTGTTCGGTTCCTCTCCCCGTTGCTCTGGAACACGTAGCTGACACATGTTCACTGTACATGTGATTTGCATCTATACACTTGTGTAAAAACAGGAATATTTTGTTTCTATTAATCTCGGTGATGGGTGATGGGTGAGGGGGGTGATGGGTGAGGGGGTGATGGGTGATGGGTGAGTGGGGGTGATGGGTGATGGGTGAGGGGGGGTGATGGGTGAGGGGGGTGATGGGTGAGGGGGGGTGATGGGTGATGGGGGGGTGATGGGTGAGGGGGGGTGATGGGCGATTGGTGAGGGGGGTGATGGGGTGTTAACCTGTACACGTGTTAGTTTTGTGTTTGATGAGTAAAAACCTTCCTCTTTTATTTTGAAGGACGATGACGAGTCATGAATATAAACAGACTCTTTGCATGTTTCATTTGATTTGTGTTGATCATCAGATTAAAGCAGTTTGGATCCTGCAGAGCTGATAGGCTGTTTGATGGTCACATGGTCTCAGTCAATGTTTCTCCACATGGACACGTGAATGATATTAATGATATTAATTAAATTAATCTTGACATCAAACTGACATCAGCAACAGATCAAACAAAGATTCACAATTTATTTTTTTTTCATTTTTCAGCCAACAAACACAATCAGATGATGTCGCACTGATCAATATTTATATGTAACATCAGAGACGTGGTCACAGGAGGCGGAGTCTCCGGGTCCAGATAGTGGAATGTTTGAAGCCTGTGTTCTGTGTACTGACCAGCAGGGGGCGACTCTCTTGACTCATCGTCAGTGAACAGTTTGTGGAATCAGCCTCCGTCTGTGGACTCGTCCCTCCTGGACCGTCCCGCACCAGAACGTGGACCCGGACCTCCAGTCTGCCGCCGACACCTCCAACACCGAGGTGGCGCTGTAGGCCCCGCCCTCCTCGTCTGACCTCACCAGTGACACGTCACCGGCCGGCGCCGTCAGCACCGTGTCATCGACCCACCACAGGACGTGCTGCAGGGGAGACGTGAGTCCGGAGACGAGGCAGAGCAGCAGGCGGCGTCCTGCGTCCTGAGGAGGCAGGAGACTCGACAAGACCTGAACCGACGGACCTGAGGACCAACACACACACAACTGACACGAGCACAGAGTGTGTGTTTGTGTGTGTGCGTGTGTGTCACAGTTCAGTCCTGATGATCCATTAACAAACTTTACAAAAGTTTTAATACGAAACTTCAGGGTTTAAACCTTCAATATCCTGAGGAAGAGGAGGAGGAGGATGATGATGATGATGATCTTCATCACAGGATGTTAGTTCAGTCAGAACCATAAGCTGAGTTTCTTCACTGAAAACCACCGAGAACGAGACAGAGTGTCCGACGGCCACAGACTCACACCTGCAACACACACACACACACAACATGAACACACACACACAACATGAACACACACACACAACATGAACACACACACACAACATGAACACACACACACACGCACACAACATGAACACACACACACAACATGAACACACACACACAACATGAACACACACACTAACACACACAACATGAACACACACACACAACATGAACACACACACACAACATGAACACACACACACAACATGAACACACACACGAACACACACACACACACACACACACCTGCAACACACACACACAACATGAACACACACACACACACACAACATGAACACACACACACCTGCAACACACACACACACACACACACACACCTGCAACACACACACACACAACATGAACACACACACACACACAACATGAACACACACACAAACATACACACACACACACCTGCAACACACACACACACACACACACACACACAACATGAACACACACACAAACACACACACAACATGAACAAACACACACACACACACACACACACTTGCAACACACCCACACAACATGAAAACACACAAACACACACAACATGAACACACACACAACATGAACACACACACACACATACAAACACACACAAAATGAACACACACACACACACGAACACACACAACATGAACACACACACACACACACGAACACACACAACATGAACACACACACACGAACACACACAACATGAACACACACACACGAACACACAAACAGCTGTGTGAGTGTGTCTCACCTCGGGCTGCAGATGATGAAGATGAAGGTGATGAAGAGCACTGCTGACGTCATCCTGTCGACAGAAACATTGAGCGTAGTGATGGAGATGAATATGAAGATGAAGG
>NC_061527.1:275000-282500 GCF_022379125.1 Scophthalmus maximus
TTTGACTGGTTCTGGTCCTCGAAGAGGGTCTTTGACCGGTTCTGGTCTTTGAGGAGGATCTTTGACCGGTTCTGGTCCTCGAGGAGGGTCTTTGACCGGTTCTGGTCTTTGAGGAGGGTCTTTGACTGGTTCTGGTCCTAGAGGAGGGTCTTTGACCGGTTCTGGTCTTTGAGGAGGGTCTTTGACTGGTTCTGGTCCTAGAGGAGGGTCTTTGACTGGTTCTGGTCCTCGAGGAGGGTCTTTGACTGGTTCTGGTCCTAGAGGAGGGTCTTTGACTGGTTCTGGTCCTAGAGGAGGGTCTTTGACCGGTTCTGGTCTTTGAGGAGGGTCTTTGACTGGTTCTGGTCCTCGAAGAGGGTCTTTGACCGGTTCTGGTCTTTGAGGAGGATCTTTGACCGGTTCTGGTCCTCGAGGAGGGTCTTTGACCGGTTCTGGTCTTTGAGGAGGGTCTTTGACTGGTTCTGGTCCTAGAGGAGGGTCTTTGACCGGTTCTGGTCTTTGAGGAGGGTCTTTGACTGGTTCTGGTCCTAGAGGAGGGTCTTTGACTGGTTCTGGTCCTCGAGGAGGGTCTTTGACTGGTTCTGGTCCTAGAGGAGGGTCTTTGACTGGTTCTGGTCCTCGAGGAGGGTCTTTGACCGGTTCTGGTCTTTGAGGAGGGTCTTTGACTGGTTCTGGTCCTAGAGGAGGGTCTTTGACCGGTTCTGGTCTTTGAGGAGGGTCTTTGACTGGTTCTGGTCCTAGAGGAGGGTCTTTGACTGGTTCTGGTCCTCGAGGAGGGTCTTTGACCGGTTCTGGTCTTTGAGGAGGGTCTTTGACTGGTTCTGGTCTTTGAGGAGGGTCTTTGACTGGTTCTGGTCTTTGAGGAGGGTCTTTGACTGGTTCTGGTCCTAGAGGAGGATCTTTGACCGGTTCTGGTCCTCGAGGAGGGTCTTTGACCGGTTCTGGTCTTTGAGGAGGGTCTTTGACCGGTTCTGGTCTTTGAGGAGGGTCTTTGACCGGTTCTGGTCCTAGAGGAGGGTCTTTGACCGGTTCTGGTCTTTGAGGAGGGTCTTTGACTGGTTCTGGTCCTAGAGGAGGGTCTTTGACTGGTTCTGGTCCTCGAGGAGGGTCTTTGACCGGTTCTGGTCTTTGAGGAGGGTCTTTGACTGGTTCTGGTCTTTGAGGAGGGTCTTTGACTGGTTCTGGTCTTTGAGGAGGGTCTTTGACTGGTTCTGGTCCTAGAGGAGGGTCTTTGACCGGTTCTGGTCCTCGAGGAGGATCTTTGACCGGTTCTGGTCCTCGAGGAGGGTCTTTGACCGGTTCTGGTCTTTGAGGAGGGTCTTTGACTGGTTCTGGTCCTAGAGGAGGATCTTTGACCGGTTCTGGTCTTTGAGGAGGGTCTTTGACCGGTTCTTGTCCTCGAGGAGGATCTTTGTTCTCAGCTGTGAAACTTCTGGACCTCATGTGACATGTGAAGCTGTTGTGTGATATTTTGAGAAGGTGCGTTTGATTCGTTTCTGTGTTGTCGTCTTTTAAGGTTTTTAACGTCACTGAGCTCGTTGGACTCGTCTGTTTCTCCCTAAATTAATTTCCTTTCTGGAGTCGAATAAAAATATCTTCACCACATGACCAAAAGTATGTGGACGGCTGCACACACACACACATTATGTGACTGTGACTCTCTGCGCCTGTGGTTGTCTGAAATTAACGCTGTGTCCACAAGATGCAATACACGTGACCAGTAGGGGCAGTGTAGAGGCTCGTCACGTTGCCTCCTGAGTTCAACACCATTCACAACAAATGTCTTTAGAGCAGAACGTGATGAACCAGTGACGGACGAGTCTGAAGCTCCTGATTAGAGGGACTGTCCACAAACTTTTGGCCCTATAGTCTGTCTTGTTTAAACAGTGTGTATTCCTGTAGTCCTGGAAGTGTTTCTCAGGGTCCTTGAGATCTTTCCAGTAGTTGTACAGGAACAGAGTCTGGACCTCTCGAGACCTGGTCGGTTCTTCTCTGTGTCCGGTTCACAATTCACTGCCATCCCACAGGTTCCAGGTCCGTTTGTCTTGTTCAACATAACCAAGCATCCTTGATTCAAGTCTTGAGTTCAGTTCCAGGATCCTCAGGTGTCGACCTGGATCCTGGACGGGGCCCAGGTTCTGGGAAGTCATTGAGTAATGTTCGGATCCTTGGTAAGATTCTCGTTGTTCTGGAGGAAATTCAACGTGTTCTATTGAACACTGCGTACTCTTGTGCGTCAGTATCGGTGTTATCGCAGTACAAGTACACAGTGTACGGAAGGTGTTTGTGTGGACTGTCCCTTTAAGGGCTTGACTCAGCTGGTCTAACTATAACTGCTGCGTTCGATGAAAGGAATGTTTCTAAAAGCCGTTCTCAGTGTGGAGCCGTCCTGCTTTCAATCACCACCTCAGCAGCGACAGCAGACGGCACTCGGCCCAGCTGGCACGGCCCGGTCCGGCCTGGCTGAGGGTCAGTTAGAACAGGTCACTGTGGAGGATCATGGGTGAGGAGGAGGAGCTGCTGGATGTGAGGAGACGTAACTACAGTATGAAACTAGAACATCAGTCAGGATGACGCATCAATCAATCAATCAACAATCAATCACCAAACCTCTCACTCAGTGAAATGTGTCCTGCTTCAGTGTTTTGTTCGTCTCAGTGACGGCTGTGTTTGTTTCGTGCTGCAGGTCGTCCTGAACGTGAACATCAGCGTCCTACAGGAGGAGGTGGAGCAGCTGCGTCAGGCCGAGGTGAACCTCACAGCCCAGCTCGGCCTGAAGGAAGGTACAGTCACACGAGGAAAGTCTGCATCACTGCCATGAAAGGAGACTTTCTCAGCTCCACCCCCCCCCCCCTCCCCGTTACCATGACGACCTGTGAGTCATAGTAAATAAACACACGATTGGACGGTTTGAAAGAGAAAAGTTGTTTTGTCAGAGAAAACGAGAGACGAGAGTCAAAAACCACAAATTAAAAGTTAAAAAAAAACCTCAGTCGTTCAGAGGAAGGAGAGAAGGAGAAAGGGAAAGAGGGATGGAGGGAATATTCTGCTGAACTTCACACCTCAACTCTAAGTGGTCAGAGAGGTCAAACGTTTAGGGTCCGAGGTCGTCGAGGTTCAGCTGCTGATCTGAAACGTACAGGATCAATGAACTATGAATTCTGGGTAAACTAAAACGTTATCAGAACAAAAACTGGCTCATCGAGTTAAATCAGTGTTTCATTAAACCAACAAATCAATTCCATGAAGATAATCTGAGTCTCTCAGGAAAGTAAATGTCCTGGTGGGTGTTTGTGTCTTTACACTGTACGATGAAGTAAGTTCCTCTTTGATAATATTGTTCAGGAGCAGGAAGTGGAGGAACGACTTCCTGCTTCCGGTCGGAGGGAAACGATTGTTCCTGTATGAGGCAGATATGAGAAAACAGCTTTGTATCAAAACATGAATCAAAATTAATGTGAACGTACGTTTGTTATGGAAAATATTCACAAGATTTAATGTGAAGAAAAATAGAGAAGTTAGATTATTGATCGTCTTGATATACAGTCAGTGATCGTCTTTATATACAGTCAGCGATCGTCTTCATATACAGTCAGCGATCGTCTTTATATACAGTCAGCGATCGTCTTTATATACAGTCAGTGATCGTCTTCATATACAGTCAGTGATCGTCTTCATATACAGTCAGTGATCGTCTTTATATACAGTCAGTGATCGTCTTCATATACAGTCAGTGATCGTCTTCATATAGTCAGTGATCGTCTTTATATACAGTCAGCGATCGTCTTCATATAGAGTTTTTTACAGTGTTAAGTGATTCAGTTTATAGATGTGTCAAACACTCTATAGTATCAGGGTGTTTGAGAGGAAGACGAGTGTCAGGACAGACAGGCAAACCTGTCTCACCTCTGTGATGCTCTGATAAAAGTGGGATCGTAGACTCAGAATGTGCAGCTCACATCATTCCTCACATTCCTCTCTCCTTGATAACACTGGGTGTTTCCTTATAAGTTAAAGCAGCTGCAGACTGAAGTCAGACTCAGCAGGGCGTGCACCCCCCCCCCGGTTACTGTTGCTATGTTGGACAACCCTCAGTCCACAGCGTCAGGATGTAAACTGTAGGAAAAGACCAGTCACCTCAACAGGAAGCTCCCAGTCTGGTTTCAAAACAACCGCTTGGAGATAGGATCTCAAATCAAGGTCCACTTACGACCTTCCGCCTCCTTCCACCTGTAGTTCAGGTGGTTTGGGCTCCAGACAAAGTTCAGCTCCTGCAGCAAACAAACATTAACATGACACCTGTAACGGGTCGGAAGGGGACCCAAATGCGTCACACTTAGGCAGGCCGACAGTCGGTAATGACTTTTATTAACGGACAGCTCAAGGCAAACACCGTGGAACAAACTTGCTTCGTGGGAGAGCACGGGGCGGACACGCTGTGGGAGCCGGAAGGGGACGGTGCCACAGGCGGGGAAGCAGGCAGAGTCCATTGTCGGGGGCGGAAGGCTGGGTCGACCACCGGGGCAGAGACAGAGCGGACAGGTCGGGGACAGGCAGGGTCGATCACCGGGGAATCCGTCCGGGAAATGCTGGCGAGACTAGCACGGATGACATAGAACAATCTGGCGATGAGTGCATGGTGGAGAGAAGTATATATACCGGACTGATGAGTGCTAGTCTGCAGCTGCGGTGAACAGGTGAGTGGAGTTGAGCTGATGAGGAGGGCGTGGCCGGCAGGAGGGGGGAGGTGCAGGAGAGCAGGCAGGAATTGAGAAGGAGGGGGAGGTGCACTGAGAGGGGAGATCATGACAACACCGTTGTTTTTATTTCATGATTCTAAAACGATCAGTCGGGCGTTAATTTGGCTCCACAGCGATGAAGACCCTCGTCTCAGTCTCCACCCCTTCCAGTGGAAGAGTCTCCTTCATGAAGGGGGAGGAGTCAGATGTTCATCACCTGTGTGTCTGTGTCCAGATCACATCGACGCCCTGCAGCAGAACCTGACCCAGGCCTCCCACCAGACCGAGTCCTGCTTCAGCCTGAAGGACGCCGCTCAGAGTCAGATGGTGGCGGCTCAGACTCAGACCAGAGCCTGCCAGTCCAACCAGCAGTACCTTAACAAACAGCTGTGAGTGAAGCCCCGCCCCAAACACACGACACACACCACGTTAAATCAGACTTTAACATTCATCCTCAAACAAAGAGTGGGAGGAGCCACTTCCAGCTGCTGTCACATGACCACAGCTCCGCCAGACGTGAGATCTTCTTCAGCACACGACGGAGTGACACAGGAACGAGCTCTGATCAGAGATACCTTTCAAACAACATCAGTTCTACCAATCAGATTAGCTGCTCTGTGATTGGCCAGGAGCAGCTCTGACTCTCTCTCTGTGTTTACAGTCAGAAGTGTAAAGCCGTAGACTCTCAGCAGACGTCACCTGAGGAGCACCAGACCCCCGACGATGACAAGTCGGCGTCCCCGCCCCTCGCCGGCGTCCCCCTGCTGCCGCTGCTCGTCTACATCGCTCTTCATCTGATGACCTGTGAGTAGAGACGACGCCTCAGCTCCTGTCACAACACGCTGACAAATCACATCCACATGATCCACATCACATCAGACTCAACCAGAACCAGCACCAACCACAGGAATCAGCAGAGTGCACAAATAAACTGCTGCACCCAAACGCATCATTCAAGCCAACTAAATACAGCTGTCGGTAACTGTGACTGTGTAGTTGTATTAACGTGTGTGTGTGTTTTCAGGAGCTCAGTGTGAACTACGAGTACTGTGGTCCAGGAAAGGGGGCGGAGCCTGGGCGGACCTAATGACTGCTGTACAAACTTCACGACAAACAGATCGCCATGGAGACGCTGACATCACGCTGTTATATGATTGGACACAAACTTTGTTTTAAGTGGACGAGTTGAGACATTCACTGACCGTTGAGAGAATCCGCTACCTGACCACTGTTTCCTCGACGCTTCACAGAAAGCCCCGTTTCTACTTCCTGATGCTGCTGGTGTCCACTTCCTGAATCTGAATTCCACTTCCTTAAACTGGTTTCCACTTCCTGCTGCTGAATCCCACTTCTTGCTGCTGGTTTCCACTTCCTGCTGCTGAATCCCACTTCTTGATGCTGGTTTCTACTTCCTGCTGCTGGTTTCCACTTCCTGCTGCTGAATCCCACTTCTTGATGCTGGTTTTTACTTCCTGCTGCTGGTTTCCACTTCCTGCTGCTGAATCCCACTTTTTGCTGCTGGTTTCTACTTCCTGATGCTGAATTCCACTTCCTTAATCTGGGTTCTAATTCCTGCTGCTGGTTTCCACTTCTTGATGCTGGTTTTTCTACTTCCTGCTGCTGGTTTCCACTTCCTGCTGGTTCCAACTGTTTAAATCTGTAAAGAAAAGTCCTGCATCAGATTTTAGTCGCCTTCACTGATCCTCAGGTTCATTCGTACATTAGAGTAAAACATCGTCTTCCTTGGTGTCGTGGTTCTGTACAGATTGAAGCTACAGGTTGTTAAGTTTATTTCATTCAGTGTCAATAATTTACACTCGCCGTTATTATTATTCCATCACAGGCTTCATCAATACACTGACAGTCACTCTTTAATAATTTATTTCAGTCTCATTTATATCAGTCTCATTATTCTCATATTTGAGCGTGTTGGTTGTGTAACATGGTGGTGACATCAACACGAGGTATGGATGATTATCATAACATGTACCTGAGCATATCACAGGTTTACAACATGGAGACTTTTAAAAAAACAAGATGGCGACACGTCTCTGTTGATCCTCCATCTTGTGCTGGTGACATAATGTGGAGTCAAACTGTGACCAAGGCCCCGCCCACATACGCTCTGGACCAATCCTGACTCAGTGTCAGCTGTCAATCATGATGTCTCATCAAATAACCAATGAAAAGCAAAGATACCAGAGACAGAAACATGTGAACAAACATCAGTGTGATAAGAACTGTCATGTGAGGTACTCTGTTACTAAGCAACCAGCTGCAAGAGGAGACAATATACTTCCTGTTTACACCTGGGTGGTCATGTGACACGTGTCTTCAGGTGCGTCAGGTTTAGAACCAGCGTCTGAGTGAAGGGACGTGAACAACACTCGTGAAGCCTGTGAGGACAAAGCGTGACGATGAGATGAATAGAATCTAAAACCTGATGGAGGATTTTAAAACGATGCTGGTCAGTTCCCCTGATCCAAGTGTGTGAATGGATTTTTATTCTTCTGTGTTTTTGTTACTTTTCATGACGTTTAACAGACGAAAAAGTCGCAGCTTGAAGCTCCGTTAACCTGAAGCTGTTTGTTCCGTGACATTAATAAACATGAGGAGTTTGTAACACGTCAGAGTTTCTTTCTTGCTCGTCACTTGACACCAGTCAACAAGCACTTTGACTTCACAACAGTGTCAAAGATGAACTTGTGTGTTTGAGCGACAAGCACCAGGATAATAAGCATAATTAAAGCCCTAATTATAC
>NC_061527.1:290000-292500 GCF_022379125.1 Scophthalmus maximus
GAACAGTAAATGGCCACAAGTGTGTGGACAGGCCTGCTCTCTCTGCCACCTGCGGATGAAAGAAAGGAAACCAGGAAGAAATCATGTCAAAATTATTATTATTATTATGTTGCTGTTAGACAGGCAGATGACACGTTCTGAGCACTAAAGGGCCGAAAGTAAGCGGACACACTCCGTACTGTAGAGTGTGACCGTCTGATGACTTCACAAAACGAACAATTTTAAGAAATATCAGAGACAAAAACACTGACCTGTTACTTCCTGTGGTTCTGGTTCGGGTGGTTCTCTGTGTTGTAACGACCTCGTCCGAAGGAGGAGGTGATGATGTCACATGATCAGCGTGTTCACAGCACCACCTCCATCTCCATGGTGACGTTTATGTGTGTGATCTTCAACTATATGTCTGTCTGTCTTTGTGGGGACCGAGTTGAGTTCTACACCTAAGACGAAAAGAAAAGGTTCAGGTGTGTGTGTGGTGTGTGTGTGTGTGTGGGGGGGGGGGTCTGAGGAGGTACCAGGTCTGGGAACTGGGTCTGAGAGTGTTGATGTTCATGAAATAATGAATGTTTCATTCACTGTAAACACACAATGAAAAGTCGTAAATCTGTACATGAGGGTTGTCAGGGTTACATAACATAAACCTGCTGCTCACACCCAGAAACACACACACAGATCCGTGTGTCACTACAGAAGTTATTTCTGTCCAAGGGCAGCTCTGCAGCACGTTGCCGTGGAAACAGATGGAGGCAGCCGGTGGGCGGCGACGGACATGACGCTATCTTACGTCGGGAAATCCTGCTGCAACGTCAGAGAACATGTACGGATGTGAGTCACAGAGGAGGAGGAGGAGGTGAGGCGGGTCGGCTGACTGTACCCATGTGACCTCTGACACCTGAGTGACCAACAGCTCTCACTGATGATGTCACAGTTTGAAAGAGCAACGGCCAATAAGAAAAGGCCCAGACTGTCTGTCTGTCTGTCTGTCTGTCTGTTGGTGGACAAAGGGGCGGAGCCTGGACTGTTTGATCTGAATGTCTTGTTTTGTCTTTTAATAACCTTTTATTGACACACACACCTTCAAGTCATTTATTATAATTATTGTGTTAAGTTTTGTTATATAACAAAAACAAACACAAGAAGAAGTTTTTTAATTGTAGTTTCTGTAAACAACAGGACAAAGTGTCTTCACACACACACACACACACACACACACACACACAACAGTCAGTTTGTATTTTAAATGTGAACGTTTCAGTGAATAAATTAATGTATTTTTAATCATGTGAAGTTTTTTTAAGGTTAAAAACTTTATTTACCAATGAAGAGACAGATCATGTGTCACCGGATCAATGTGAACTTTCTTTTCTCTCCTTATGCAAATCTCAGATGTCAGGTGTTTCCCACAATGCTTCAAGGCCAGGACCTCCACCAGGTGAAACTGTTCCTGACAGGAAGAGAGAGCGATGCTATCATATAAAAATGAAGATAAGAACCAATCAGAAGAGAGCGTGGGCGTTTGCGTCGGGTGATAATGTCAGAGATGTGATGACGTCAGAGACCAGGTGTGATGATGTCAGAGACGTGATGATGTCAGAGACCAGGTATGATGATGTCAGAGACCAGGTGTGATGATGTCAGAGACGTGATGACGTCAGAGATGTGATGATGTCAGAGACGTGATGACGTCAGAGATGTGATGATGTCAGAGACGTGATGACATCAGAGACCAGGTGGGATGACGTCAGAGACGTGATGAAGTCAGAGACGAGGTGTGATGATGTCAGAGACGTGATGACGTCAGAGATGTGATGATGTCAGAGACGTGATGACATCAGAGACCAGGTGTGATGACGTCAGAGACCAGGTGTGACGACGTCAGAGACGTGATGATGTCAGAGACCAGGTGTGATGATGTCAGAGACGTGATGACGTCAGAGACCAGGTGTGATGATGTCAGAGACGTGATGATGTCAGAGACCAGGTGTGATGATGCCAGAGACCAGGTGTGATGATGTCAGAGACGTGATGATGTCAGAGACCAGGTGTGATGACGTCAGAGACCGGTTGTGATGATGTCAGAGACGTGATGACGTCAGCGACCAATTGTGATGATGTCAGAGACCAGGTGTGATGACGTCAGAAACGGGATGACGTTAGAGACCAGGTGTGATGCTGTCAGAGACGTGATGACGTCAGAGACCAGGTGTGATGACGTCAGAGACCAGGTGTGATGACGTCAGAGACGTGATGACGTCAGAGACCAGGTGTGATGACGTCAGAGACGTGATGATGTCAGAGACCAGGTGTGATGACGTCAGAGACGTGATGACGTCAGAGACCAGGTGTGATGACGTCAGAGACGTGATGATGTCAGAGACCAGGTGTGATGATGTCAGAGACCAGGTGTGATGACGTCAGAGACGTGATGACGTCAGATATGTGATGATGTCAGAGACGTGATGATGTCAAAGACCAGGTGTGATGATGTCAGAGACGTGAT
>NC_061527.1:297500-307500 GCF_022379125.1 Scophthalmus maximus
TGTGTGTGTGTGTGTGTGTGTCCTGCAGGGACATACTTCTGGATGAGATGTTTGTGCCACTCCTTTTCTTCTTCCCACTGTGAGAGACACGCCTCGTCGTTGTGTGTGTGTGTGTGTGTGTGTGTGTGATGCAGTGTAATACATCAACACTGATGTAAAGTTCAACATGTTTCTTTTGTTATAGTCTCATTAATATGAGCAGCTGAAACAGTTTTATGAGACAAAGAGTGAAAGGTTGTTTTTCTTTCTGCATTTTGAGATTAAAGTGTAAAAGTAAAGTCGACGCGTGTTTATATAGACATATGTCTATATATACCCATATATATATATGATATTATCTACACGAGTCATTAGAGTCATATGAGCCTGTGGTCGGAGCCCCTCCCCCTCTGTGCTGGGTGGGGGCTGCGGTGTCGCTGCTGTGGCTCGGGTCTTCAGCAGGGCTAAGTGTTGGCAGGGTGGGGGCCCCTGTGGTGGGGGCTGGGGTCTATTTTTAGTTTTAGAGAGAAACTTCGACTGTGGTGGAGGAGGACAGGTGGGCGGAGTCAGAGGGATGATGATGGACAGGTGGGGTCAGGGCAGCAGCTGGAGGGGTGGGGGAGGGGGGAAGGAATTGGTCTCTCTGCGTCAGGTGTGTTATTGTCTGCAGCCTGAATGTGGGCGGGGCCCTGGATGAACAGCTCCTGCTGGAGAGGACGGACACACCTGAGACACAAAGAGCCACAGCTCGTCTGATTGGCCAACGGTGACGACACTGCTGCTTTGTCATTAGGTGGGCGGGACCAGGTGGTCCAACTGTTCTCTGGTCAAACTGTCAGTCGGGGGGGGGGTGTGCGTGAGACAGCTGGTAACATCAGTGTATCAATGTGAAACTAACTCTGCTCATGTTGGTGCATCAGGAGCTAGGAGGAACGGACCGGAGGAACAGACCGGAGGAACAGATCGGAGGACTGGACCGGACCGGAGGAACGGACTGGACCGGACTAGAGGAACTGACCGGAGGAATGGACCGGAGGAACTGACTGGACCGGACCGGAGGAACAGATTGGAGGAACGGACTGGAGGAACGGACCGGAGGAACGGACTGGAGGAACAGACCGGAGGAATGGACTGGACCAGAGGAACGGACTGGACCGGACCGGAGGAACTGACCGGAGGAATGGAGCGGAGGAACGGACTGGACCGGACTGGAGGAACGGACCGGACTGGAGGAACAGACCGGACCGGAGGAACGGACTGGAGGAACAGACCGGAGGAATGGACTGGACCGGAGGAACGGACTGGACCGGACTGGAGGAACGGACCGGACTGGAGGAACAGACCGGACCGGAGGAACGGACTGGAGGAACAGACCGGAGGAATGGACTGGACCGGAGGAACGGACTGGACTGGACTGGAGGAACTGACCGGAGGAATGGACCGGAGGAACGGACTGGACCGGACCGGAGGAACTGACCGGAGGAACGGACCGGAGGAACGGACTGGACCGGACCGGAGGAACTGACCGGAGGAACGGACCGGAGGAACGGACTGGACCGGACCGGAGGAACAGATCGGAGGAACGGACTGGAGGAACAGACTGGAGGAATGGACTGGACCGGAGGAATGGACTGGACCGGAGGAATGGACTGGACCGGAGGAATGGACCGGAGGAATGGACTGGACCGGAGGAATGGACTGGACCGGAGGAATGGACCGGAGGAATGGACCGGAGGAATGGACCGGAGGAACGGACTGGAGGAACAGACCGGAGGAATGGACTGGACCGGAGGAATGGACTGGACCGGAGGAATGGACTGGAGGAATGGACCGGAGGAACGGACTGGAGGAACAGACCGGAGGAATGGACTGGACCGGAGGAATGGACTGGACCGGAGGAATGGACCGGAGGAATGGACCGGAGGAATGGACCGGAGGAACGGACTGGAGGAACAGACCGGAGGAATGGACTGGACCGGAGGAATGGACTGGACCGGAGGAATGGACTGGAGGAATGGACCGGAGGAACGGACTGGAGGAACAGACCGGAGGAATGGACTGGACCGGAGGAATGGACTGGACCGGAGGAATGGACCGGAGGAATGGACCGGAGGAACGGACTGGACCGGACCGGAGGAACAGACCGGAGGAACGGACCGGAGGAACAGACCGGAGGAAGCTCAGCACAGAGACGCAGCAGCAGACGAACATGTTCACACCTCATATCAACACAATCACATCACCAGAGATCACGTGATCAGTTGTCCGGGTCAGACGCGACAGAATGGAACAATGCTGAGAGCGTTGAACTCGTTCCTCCAGAGGAAAATGAAAAGTGATGAGACGAGTGGACGAGGCCTCGGTTCATTGTGCTGCTTCCACCAGTCTGGACTTTGTTTGTGCCTCAGCATCTGGACGATAAGGACGAGGAGGACGAGGAAGTGTCCACTGTTTCAGGACACAAAGACCATTGTGACTGCAGAGTCGACCTGAGAGCGTTCACATCACCACAACAATACATGAACAGACGAGACGAGAGTCGAGGCTGCTTCACTTCATGGTCTCACCAGGACAAAGACAGGAAGACGTCCGGACCGGAGAGAGAACTCTTCTCTCACAAGTGACACAGTCGACCTTCAGCGGCTCAGATCAAAGGTTCATTAACAGGAAGAATGAATAAAATACTGTGATGCTTCAGAGGTGATCTGGTTCTGATGCTTCACAGGTGATCTGGTTCTGATGCTTCAGAGGTGATCTGGTTCTGATGCTTCAGAGGTGATCTGGTTCTGATGCTTCACAGGTGATCTGGTTCTGATGCTTCACAGGTGATCTGGTTCTGATGCTTCAGAGGTGATCTGGTTCTGATGCTTCACAGGTGATCTGGTTCTGATGCTTCACAGGTGATCTGGTTCTGATGCTTCACAGGTGATCTGGTTCTGATGCTTCAGAGGTGATCTGGTTCTGATGCTTCACAGGTGATCTGGTTCTGATGCTTCACAGGTGATCTGGTTCTGATGCTTCAGAGGTGATCTGGTTCTGATGCTTCACAGGTGATCTGGTTCTGATGGTTCAACAAATCGCATCACAGGTTGAGTTCAGGTTCAGTTGATGAGGAAATAACACGAACGAGCGTCTGCGTCTCGATGGAAGATCTCAGATCAGAGTCCTGATGAGGGGGTGGAGCCCAGGTGAGGCGCCCCCTCCAGCAGCACACTTGACGAGGTACAGGAAACAAAAGAGAGGTCATACGACCTCATACTGTACAACCTAATACGACCTCATACGACCTCATACTGTACAACCTCATACGACCTCATACTGTACGACCTCATACGACCTCATACTGTACGACCTCATACAACCTCATACTGTACGACCTCATACTGTACAACCTCATACTGTACGACCTCATACAACCTCATTCTGTACGACCTCATACAACCTCATACTGTACGACCTCATACTGTACAACCTCATACAACCTCATACTGTACGACCTCATACAACCTCATACTGTACGACCTCATACAACCTCATACTGTACGACCTCATACTGTACAACCTCATACAACCTCATACTGTACGACCTCATACTGTACAACCTCATACAACCTCATACTGTATGACCTCATACTGTACGACCTCATACTGTACGACCTCATACAACCTCATACTGTGCGACCTCATACGACCTCATCTGAACGTTCAGTTTGGTTTCAGTCATGAGTTTATCAGACAAAGTCTTGATATGAGGATCATAAAGTCTATGTTTTTATCAGAGAGAATTATGAATAAATAACGTCACATCAGAATAAAGTAGGAGTTTTATCAAACACATTAAAACATTGAGAAAGTTTTGACTTTTCCAAACGTTGTAACTTCGTGAACTTCACTCTTCCCTCGGTCTCGTTAACGGAGCGAGTGAAGCAGAATGAATTCTCTCTTCTGTTGACGACAGACGGTCGAACGAGTGAAAGACACGTGATGATGAGGTCACAGTTGATTATTGATCCACGTGAACGACGACGAGACAAACGTCCGAGTCTGAAGATTAAATCCACAGATGACGAGTCACAGTCTGTCCCACACGGATCCACGCTGCTTCATTAACAACAGCTGATTGTGGAGTTCCCCGACTCTCTCACACACACACACACACACACACACACACAAACTCTCTCAGACACACACACACACACACACACACACACAAACTCTCTCAGACACACACACACACACACACACACTCACCCCCCCCGGTCAGACCCTGCTGGGCCGCTGCAGCAGCTGCCGTCTGTCCGAGGCTCCTCAGCTTCGCCACATGGGACGTTTCCCTGGAGAACAACGAGGTTCAGACGATGATTATTGTTTATTCCCGCGTGTGATTCACCGTCGTGTCTCTGGTCTGTTACAGTTCGTGTTTCAATGTGTCTGCAGCTTCGCCTAAAGTCACGTTTCCCCACAAATGAAGATTATTTATGAACAAATTAAAGTAAAATGCTTTGAACACAAACACAGAAATGACAGGAAACAGTTTGGAACAACAGTGGAGTCTAAACCTGTCGGATCATCAGTCTGTCGTCAACCATTCACTTCCACACTGATTTTCTTTATCTCAGTTTGAGACAGAATATTCTTTCATTGTTGTGAAGTAGGTTTGGATGTCTGGTGGTCCAGTGGTGGACGTCTGGTGGTCCAGTGGTGGATGTCTGGTGGTCCAGTGGTGGACGTCTGGTGGACGTCTGGTGGTCCAGTGGTGGATGTCTGGTGGTCCAGTGGTGGACGTCTGGTGGACGTCTGGTGGTCCAGTGGTGGACGTCTGGTGGTCCAGTGGTCGACGTCTGGTGGACGTCTGGTGGTCCAGTGGTGGATGTCTGGTAGTCCAGTGGTGGACGTCTGGTGGACGTCTGGTGGTCCAGTGGTGGACGTCTGGTGGTCCAGTGGTGGACGTCTGGTGGACGTCTGGTGGTCCAGTGGTGGACGTCTGGTGGACGTCTGGTGGTCCAGTGGTGGACGTCTGGTGGACGTCTGGTGGTCCAGTGGTGGACGTCTGGTGGTCCAGTGGTGGACGTCTGGTGGACGTCTGGTGGTCCAGTGGTGGACGTCTGGTGGTCCAGTGGTGGATGTCTGGTGGTCCAGTGGTGGACGTCTGGTGGACGTCTGGTGGTCCAGTGGTGGACGTCTGGTGGTCCAGTGGTGGACGTCTGGTGGACGTCTGGTGGTCCAGTGGTAGATGTCTGGTGGACGTCTGGTTGTCCAGTGGTGGACGTCTGGTGGACGTCTGGTGGTCCAGTGGTGGACGTCTGGTGGACGTCTAGTGGTCCAGTGGTGGATGTCTGGTGGACGTCTGGTGGTCCAGTGGTGGATGTCTGGTGGTCCAGTGGTGGACGTCTGGTGGTCCAGTGGTAGATGTCTGGTGGACGTCTAGTGGTCCAGTGGTGGACGTCTGGTGGACGTCTGGTGGTCCAGTGGTAGATGTCTGGTGGACGTCTGGTGGTCCAGTGGTGGGCGTCTGGTGGACGTCTGGTGGTCCAGTGGTGGACGTCTGGTGGACGTCTGGTGGACGTCTAGTGGTCCAGTGGTAGATGTCTGGTGGACGTCTGGTGGTCCAGTGGTAGATGTCTGGTGGACGTCTGGTGGTCCAGTGGTGGACGTCTGGTGAACGTCTGGTGGACGTCTAGGGGTCCAGTGGTAGATGTCTGGTGGACATCTGGTGGTCCAGTGGTGGACGTCTGGTGGACGTCTGGTGGACGTCTGGTGGTCCAGCGGTAGATGTCTGGTGGACGTCTGGTGGTCCAGTGGTGGACGTCTGGTGAACGTCTGGTGGACGTCTAGTGGTCCAGTGGTAGATGTCTGGTGGACGTCTGGTGGTCCAGTGGTGGACGTCTGGTGGACGTCTGGTGGACGTCTGGTGGTCCAGTGGTGGACGTCTGGTGAACGTCTGGTGGACGTCTAGTGGTCCAGTGGTAGATGTCTGGTGGACGTCTGGTGGTCCAGTGGTGGACGTCTGGTGGACGTCTGGTGGACGTCTGGTGGTCCAGTGGTGGATGTCTGGTGGACGTCTGGTGGTCCAGTGGTGGATGTCTGGTGGACGTCTGGTGGTCAAGTGGTGGACGTCTGGTGGTCCAGTGGTGGATGTCTGGTGGACATCTGGTGGTCCAGTGGTGGATGTCTGGTGGACGTCTGGTGGTCCAGTGGTGGATGTCTGGTGGACGTCTGGTGGTCAAGTGGTGGACGTCTGGTGGTCCAGTGGTGGATGTCTGGTGGACGTCTGGTGGTCCAGTGGTGGATGTCTGGTGGACGTCTGGTGGTCCAGTGGTGGACGTCTGGTGGTCAAGTGGTGGACGTCTGGTGGTCCAGTGGTGGATGTCTGGTGGACGTCTGGTGGTCCAGTGGTGGATGTCTGGTGGACGTCTGGTGGTCCAGTGGTGGATGTCTGGTGGACGTCTGGTGGTCCAGTGGTGGATGTCTGGTGGACGTCTGGTGGTCCAGTGGTGGACGTCTGGTGGTCAAGTGGTGGACGTCTGGTGGTCCAGTGGTGGATGTCTGGTGGACGTCTGGTGGTCCAGTGGTGGATGTCTGGGGGTCTCTCCGTTTCCTCCTGCAGGACTCGTGTCTGCTGCTCAGATCTGATTCCTGTGAATGCACATGGTGTTTGTTTTTCCGGGAGATTGCAGAGGCAGGAAACACTGAAAGGAAAGGTCACGGAGGTGTATGTGTGCATGTATGTATGTGTGTGTGTGTGTGTGTGTGTGTGTGTGTGTGTGTGTGTGTGCTGGATGTTCACATATACAGTAAAGTGATGTTCTAAAAACACAATGACATTAAGAAAATTAAGAAGAATGTGTCGTCCACATACTTTTGGCCACTCGGTGGTCCATGTGTTTATAAGGAGTGGAGGTGGAGCGAGGTCGACTGGAAGGGAGAGAGAGAGAGGGAGGGGGGAGAGAGGGAGAGAGAGAGGGGGGGAGAGACTGAGAGAGAGAGAGGGGGGGGCAGGGGGGGAGGGAGAGAGAGGGAGGGAGAGGGGGAGAGACTGAGAGAGAGAGAGGGGGGGACAGGGGGGGAGGGAGAGAGAGGGGGAGAGAGGGGGGGCGTGATTCCAGGGAATCGTTCTCTTCATTCCTGACATTCCAGAGAGTTTGACCTCGTCTCCGCTGCCTTTGTTCCAGTAAAACACTCTCGTCCAAAACACACTTTCCAGAAGCACACACACACACACTCACACACACACACACACACACACACACACCGTACACTCACACACACACACTCACACACACACACACACACACACTCACACACACACACACACACACACACACTCTCTCACACACACACACACACACACTGAGCCAACAAGTCGTTTCCTTGTACTGTCAGTGGACGTTGAACCGTCACTGATAACAAAGAAAAACGTGTGAAAAGTAACAGATTATAAATGTGACCTTTGTGTTTCCTGCTGTGACCTTTGACCCTGAAACAAAATGGTTCCTCTATGACACAGAAACATCTGTAATGTGACTGATGACGTGTTGATAACCGGAGGGATGCTAACCAGAGATGCTAACCAGAGGGATGCTAACCAGAGAGATGCTAACCAGAGGGATGCTAACCAGAGGGATGCTAACCAGAGGGATGCTAACCAGAGATGCTAACCACCCTGTAGCTGTGCAGAGTGATGATTTCCTAAATCAGCATGTCATTCCTGCTGTTAGCATATAGCTTAGCTCTGCCGAGTGTTAGAGCTGGTAGTGTACGTGGACCTCCGCTCTGCTAAAAACAAGCTAGGTTACATGTTGACGAGCTAACAAGCGTTAGCGGGAAACATCATAACTCGTGACTTTGTGAAACGTTTGATTCTGCTGAATAAACCTGAACCTCACACTGTGAGACCGTTTGTGATTGGATGGTTTGAGTTGTAGCAACAGTAATGAAATCTGTGTGTGTGTGTGTGTGTGTGTGTGTGTGTGTGTGCGCTCTGAGTGTCTTGGGTTACCACTGCGACTGGACTGTGGCGTCTCCAGTGGCAACGGAGCGTTGTTTGGGATTCCCCCGTCTGCTGCTGAGGATGGAGGCCAGCGGGCGGGGTGAGGGGGGGTTGACCCAGAATCACTCAGAGTGTGTGTGTCTCTCTCTCTCGGGGGGCACTGTAAAAAAACAACAACCTTCAAACAGCGTTGAGGTGCTGAGTCATGGAGGGAACTGCTGCTGTTACTGTTTCCATCCACTGCACACACACACACACACTCTCTCGCTCCCTCGTTGCCGTGCCAACTAACAGAGCTGCTCTGGCAGTTCATCGTCCTGTAAAAACACCTCAGCTCTTATTTTTGCGACACTGTGGTTTCAAACGTTTAACGGTCGCGTCTCCGTCCTGCAGGAGGCGTCTGTTCGTCAACACATCCGTCTCCATGACGACCACCTGCCGGTGAAAAAAGCATGTGACGTGAGTTTGTTTGTTCTTTCATTGAAAATGAGTTTTAAAAGTTAAACACACACACAAGCTCCAGTTTGTCCTGATGCTCATTAATGAAACTTGAAGCCAAACACACACACACACACACACACACACACACACACACACACACACACACACACACACACACACACACACACACACCAGCTGTCTGAGCGGATTAACACACACACACTGAAGGACGCTAACCGACCCGTTGGTCCAGCTGACGAGCTCAGTTTAATGAGACGCGTCTGTTTTCACTTCGTGACCGAGTGAAAACTTCAGGTCCGCAAGAGGTCAAAGATCACGTGCACTGACGATTCTTTAAATCTCTTTTCATAAGAGTCTGACTCAATGTTTGAATGATCAATCATTTTATTATGTTCTACTTTTACTCATATTTCTCATGTTGTTATTTTCTTTACCTGGTGAAGCAGCTTGTTACTGTGGTTGTGAAAGTTCTGAATAAGAAAGTCATAAAATCATATCATAAAACACTGAAACATGCTGATGGAGCCGCTGAGGTTTTTCTAGTTCATCTCCAGAAATGTGTTGTTTCACCACGACGTCACATGACGACGTAGTTTAGTGTCAGTGGAGACGGATTCTCTTCTCCTACGTCCATTGAATCCTCCTTGACACCTTTGACCTCATGACGTTTTCCACTGAGGTCAAGGAACAGTAGAGAGGAAGAACAATCTGAATTCTCCAAGTCGTGTCTTTTATTCCCTGTGGTGGTTTCATGTCTTTGTTTCATCCGATCACGACACTGATGTGTGGCGAGTGTTGGTGACGAGCTCGTAAAGAGCAGCAGGATCTTTTGTTCCTGATTCTTCTTGTGAACACAGAGACTGAATGAACGTATTGAGGCTGGAGATAAGATCTTAATGACGGACCGTCATGCCTTATTGTTCTGTGTGTGTGTGTGTGTGTGTGTGTGTGTGTGTGTGTGTGGGGAGGCAGTTAAAGGACACTTCAGTGTTTTCGGCCTGTGGCTCACGTCATGTGTCAGTTTACTGTCAGTGTCCAGACTCTTTCTATTTTAACCCCGAGTACAAACACTCGCAGCTAAATCTGTTTTGCCCCGGGACACACACACACACACACACAGACACACTCACACACACTCACACACACACACACACACACACACACACACACACACACTCTCACAAACACACACACGCACACAAGCACACACACTCACACACACTCATACACACACACACACACACACACACACTCACACACACTCATACACACACACACACACACTCACAAAGACAGCATTGACGAGGCTGCATGTGACACTGTGACTAACCAATCACATGCATTACATAGTGTCAACATGGCGTCTGACTCTCTGACCTCTGACCCTTTGTCTCGTGCTCTTATTAAACTTATTGTTAGTCACGTCATGAATGTAAAGGGTTAGGGTTATCCTCTGATCATCTGATCGTTGATCACCGGCTGAGTTCATCCTGTTAATGAATCAAAGTCTGTGCACAAACTCATAATTTTGTTGTTCTTTTATTTTTCATATTTAACCTTTGACCTCTG
>NC_061527.1:312500-320000 GCF_022379125.1 Scophthalmus maximus
TATATAAAGAAGATCACTGACTGTATATAAAGACGATCACTGACTGTATATAAAGAAGATCACTGACTGTATATAAAGACGATCACTGACTGTATATAAAGAAGATCACTGACTGTATATAAAGACGATCACTGACTGTATATAAAGACGATCAGTGACTGTATATAAAGACGATCACTGACTGTATATAAAGACGATCACTGACTGTATATAAAGACGATCACTGACTGTATATAAAGACGATCACTGACTGTATATGAAGATGATCACTGACTGTATATGAAGACAATAAGTGACTGTATATAAAGACGATCACTGACTGTATTTAAAGATGATCACTGACTGTATATAAAGACGATCACTGACTGTATATGAAGACGATCACTGACTGTATATAAAGAGGATCACTGACTGTATATGAAGACAATAAGTGACTGTATATAAAGACGATCACTGACTGTATATAAAGACGATCACTGACTGTATATAAAGACGATCACTGACTGTATATGAAGACGATCACTGACTGTATATGAAGACGATCACTGACTGTATATGAAGACAATAAGTGACTGTATATAAAGACGATCACTGACTGTATATAAAGACGATCACCGACTGTATATAAAGACGATCACTGACTGTATATAAAGATGATCAGTGACTGTATATGAAGACGATCACTGACTGTATATAAAGACGATCACTGACTGTATATAAAGACGATCACTGACTGTATATAAAGACGATCACTGACTGTATATAAAGACGATCACTGACTGTATATAAAGACGATCACTGACTGTATATAAAGACGATCAGTGACTGTATATGAAGACGATCACTGACTGTATATAAAGACGATCAGTGACTGTATATAAAGACGATCACTGACTGTATATAAAGATGATCACTGACTGTATATAAAGACGATCACTGACTGTATATAAAGACGATCACTGACTGTATATAAAGACGATCAGCTGTTCTGTGTCAGGTGACCTCTGACCTGTCAGAGATCCTGAACCTGGGAAAACACACTATCAGAGTTCAGTTCAGTGTTTACAGGAAAATACAGGAAGTAAATAAAGTGTCACGTGACGACAGGTTCACAGTGAAACTGGAGCATTCTGATTCTTCATCATCATCATCATCATGATCATCATGATCATCATCACCACTCTACAGTGTGTGTGTGTGTGTGTGTGTGTGTGGGTATGTGTGTTTCCAGGTGAGACGCAGCTCTTTTCACGTTTCATGTTTTTATGTTTTTATGTTTTTATGTTTTTGTTTGTTTCTGTGGTTTAACAGATTTAGTTCTGACGCTGAGACTCTTCACACTGACAGTTCCCAGGACCCCCCCCCCCCCCCCCCCCCCCCCTCCCTCTCTCACACTCTCTTGTCCCGTCTTCTTACTTTCTCACACTCCTCCCCCCTCCCCCACCCTGTCATCTGATACTGGGCACCCTGCCCCCCCCCCACACACACACACACACACATACTGCCTCTGGGAAACTCTCAGGCTCGTTCTCACTGACAGAAGAAGAAGAAGCAGAGACAGTAAAACTTCCAGTGACAGATTCTATGATCATAACATCATGTCGGTCATATTTCATTCAATCTCACGCAGACGCCTTCGTCGTCTCTGATTGGTTCTTACCAGTCCAACATTCTGACCAATGAGACATAAGAACTGATCCAACCATTGGAAATAATAACCTGATCAATAATCTCTAATCATTAATATGAATATTACAGTGTGACGCCTCATGTTCATACTTTTATTATATTTTAATAACTCTCTATTCTGTAAACTTCTCTGTTAACATACAATTTTAACACTTTTTGATTTTTACTCTGCAAAGTAACATTTTTTCAAAGAAACTTACATGAGAGTGTAGAACCTGAGAGTATAGAACCTGAGAGTATAGAACATGAGAGGATAGAACCTGAGAGTATAGAACATGAGAGGATAGAACCTGAGACTTCCGAATATGAGAGGATAGAACCTGAGAGTGTAGAACCTGAGAGGATAGAACCTGAGAGTATAGAACATGAGAGTATAGAACATGAGAGGATAGAACCTGAGACTTCCGAATATGAGAGGATAGAACCTGAGAGTGTAGAACCTGAGAGGATAGAACCTGAGAGTATAGAACATGAGAGTATAGAACCTGAGAGGATAGAACCTGAGAGTATAGAACCTGAGAGTATAGAACATGAGAGTATAGAACCTGAGAGTGTAGAACCTGAGAGTATAGAACCTGAGAGTATAGAACCTGAGAGGATAGAACCTGAGAGGATAGAACCTGAGAGTATAGAACCTGAGAGGGTAGAACCTGAGAGTATAGAACCTGAGAGGATAGAACCTGAGAGTATAGAACCTGAGAGGATAGAACCTGAGAGTATAGAACATGAGAGGATAGAACCTGAGAGTATAGAACCTGAGAGGGTAGAACCTGAGAGTATAGAACCTGAGAGGATAGGACCTGAGAGGGTAGAACCTGAGAGGATAGAACCTGAGAGTATAGAACATGAGAGTATAGAACATGAGAGTATAGAACCTGAGAGGATAGAACCTGAGAGTATAGAACCTGAGAGGGTAGAACCTGAGAGTATAGAACCTGAGAGGATAGGACCTGAGAGTATAGAACCTGAGAGGATAGAACCTGAGAGGATAGAACATGAGAGTATAGAACCTGAGAGTATAGAACCTGAGAGTATAGAACCTGAGAGGATAGAACCTGAGAGTATAGAACCTGAGAGGATAGAACCTGAGAGGATAGAACATGAGAGTATAGAACATGAGAGTATAGAACCTGAGAGGATAGAACCTGAGAGTGTAGAACATGATTGTATAGAACCTGAGAGGATAGAACCTGAGAGTGTAGAACCTGAGAGGATAGAACCTGAGAGGATAGAACATGAGAGTATAGAACCTGAGAGTATAGAACCTGAGAGGATAGAACCTGAGAGTATAGAACCTGAGAGGATAGAACCTGAGAGGATAGAACATGAGAGTATAGAACATGAGAGTATAGAACCTGAGAGGATAGAACCTGAGAGGATAGAACATGAGAGTATAGAACATGAGAGTATAGAACCTGAGAGGATAGAACCTGAGAGTGTAGAACATGATTGTATAGAACCTGAGAGGATAGAACCTGAGAGTGTAGAACCTGAGAGTATAGAACCTGAGAGGATAGAACCTGAGAGTGTAGAACCTGAAAGGATAGAACCTGAGAGGATAGAACCTGAGAGGATAGAACCTGAGAGTATAGAACCAAGAGGAAGAAGAGTGAACAACCAATCACGTTGCGATCTCTTATCTGGTTGTGGCCCAACAACACGATAACAACTCGTTAAAGCTGCTACACACCGAATGACGTGTACAAACTAGCGCCCCCTGCTGGTAGCAGGCGCAGGACGTCCCAGCTCCTGGTTCTCTCGTGGCGTCGCCTCCCGCCGGCTGTTTGCTGTGACTCACTGTTGAACCGAACTATTTAAATGTCGTCAAACATCAGCAGAGTTTAATCTGCAGCTCAAACATCAGCGGCTGCTCCGGTGACGCACTGAGCGTGTGCAGAGGGGCGAAGCTCCGCCCCCCTGGGAAAACACGGAGAGAGAAGATCCACTGTTAATCCTGCATCACTCCCTCTGCAGCCGGCATGCAAATCACACCTGCAGGGAGGGCGTGTGTGTGTGTGTGTGTGTGTGTGTGTTGGGGGGGGATTTGCATACAGGTACAAGTGTCCAAACTTTTCCAAACACAGGAACATTCCAGAGATTCCCTGTCTGGTTTCATTGAATTACTGAATTACTTTAATCACGCACACACACGCACACACACACACACACACACACACACACATAGAAGGTGTGTTCATAGAAAAAGCCTGAAGTCAGAGTTAGAACAGGAGACAGAAGAAGAAGAAGAAGGTCACAGCCGGTGGTAGAAAGAATCTGTGTTTTATAGAAAGATATTCATAAGTTCAAAGAAGAGTCTGTGTTTTATTAATGATCCTTTATGAACTCAGACTGTGAGTTTCATCAGCTGCTCTCTGACGCAGCGTTCCTCTTCTCAATGAGTCCACGACCTGCTGCGCACACACACACACACATATTCATGGAAGGTGTGTGTTCTGCGTCACGTCCGCTGGTCTGTGGTCAGAGAGAGAGTCAGGCTCTGTGGCGGTCGGGGCGAGCGAGGTACAGTCAGAGTGAAGACAGAGAGAGAGAGAGGTTTCCTCTGTGGTTCAGTGTGTTTACAGTGAGTGGGAGGTCAGAGGTCGGGTTCTCCTGCTCAGATGTCAGCCGGGAGGTCATCACACACACACAGATTCAACCTCTGCAGCTTCCCACCAAATCTCAACACTTTCATAACTTTAATAATTCACGTGGTTTCTTCTCGTCTCTCTGGGGCCGATGTTTGTGATCTGCCCCAGTTCACATTCTGAATATGATCTTTATTCTGTGGAAACAAATGATAAATCTGCTGTTATGATTTTAATCATTCATGGATTTTAAATACTAAAAGTTACAGGAAGCGAGAAGAGAAAGATTCATCCTGTTTTAATTAGGCATCATCGTCTTCATCATCTTCATAGTCCTGATGAAGAGTTAACAAGTTAATGATGTGTGTAGTATTCATATTTATGACAGAATATTGTTAATTCATTTATATAACATTAAACTGAGACAGAGACATTTTAATGTGCAGGAATGTTACTGAGACACGAACCAGTGAACAAACAAAAAGCTTCATGAATAACAGATCGACTGAACACGACCTATGTGTGTGTGTGTGTGTGTGTCGTGGTGAGAGCATCGCTGTAACTGGAAGTAACATAACTGTGCAGAGAAATCCCCACTTCCACCTTCTCTGCCCTTATATGGTCGTGTCTCGTCTGAGTGATGGAGCCCCGCCTCCTGCGGTGGAAACACTGGTGATCCTGTGTGCACCTCTCACTATGACACGTTCAGTCATTACATCACAAATACAATGTACTGTACGTGTGTGTGTGTGTGTGAACTCACTCTTATTCACAGGGGGATGCTTGTTGCCATGGTAACAGTGTAGGATGTGAACAGTATCAGTATCAAGTTATTAAGTTTGTCCAGGTTTAATATGAATGATGTAGAAGCAGCAGCACTACAACCATTAGTACTACAACATTACATTACTACATTACATTTCTACATTACTACTCTACATTACTACATTATATTACCACATTATATAACATTACTACATTAATACATTACATAACTACATAATATTACATTACTACATTACACAACTACATTTCATTACATCACTACATTACATTACTACATTACATTACTAGATTACATTACATTACTACATTACATTACTACATTACATTACATTAATACATTACTACATTACATTAATAGATTACTACATTACATTACTACATTACTACTCTACATTTCTACATTATATTACCACATTATATAACATTACTACGTTAATACATTACATAACTACATAATATTACATTACTACGTTAATACATTACATAACTACATAATATTACATTGCTACATTACATAACTACATTTTATTACATCACTACATTACATTACATTAATACATTACTACATTACATTACTAAATTACTACATTATGTTACTACATTACTACATTACATTAATAGATTACTATATTACATTACTTCATTACATTACTACATTACTAAATTTAATTATATTTTGTACATACATACTGCTTTTTAAAATTTCTTTAATTTCTTTGTATATTCTGTAAATATGCTATATTCTGTCCGTTGTTCTGCTTTAACAATCAAATTTCCCCACTGTGGGACGAATGAAGGTATATCTTATTTTATCTCTTATCTTATCTGACATAACCTAATAACAATAAGCAGTTACATATCAGGGGTTCAGGTGACACAAAGGGCCTGAACTGCCTGTTACTAATACTACTGCTGCTAGTGGTTGATGATGTCATGGGAGTGAATCACTTTAACTTGACGTTCTTTATGTAAAGATGAGCTAAGAGTTTGACTCCTGGACCGAGCTGGACCTGAGGACCACAGGAACCAGGTTTATGACCCCGCCTCCCTGCTGCCTGACAGCTGACGTCCCACTCAGAGGTCGCGGTGCAGGGGGTTAGAGCCTCGACCTCTGACCTCTGAGCGTCGGATCAGCGAGGTGAGACGTTCTCACAGTCTGAGGCGTCACATCTTCACACCTGCTGACCTCTGAACCCCGACACGCTTCGTCCCTGGAGAATAACGAGATCCATAATCGGATCGATCCCCTCGATCTGGTTAGTGATGTCACAGTGGAACTGACACAGAAATCCTCAGATTTTATGTTTATAATTTGTTATTCATGTTTCTGGGCTTCGAGCGTCTGGAGGAATCTGCACTGTGGGGAGGACGCTGACCTCTGTGGTCCAGCCGCTCCGTGTTAGGGCAGAGGTGCATGATGGGAGGCCCGAGGTTCACGTTCAGTCACAAGACCGCTGCTCTCGGTCACGAGAGCAGCTCTGACGAAAAAGAAGTAGATTCTGGATGTTGATGCAGGAAAATATTTATTCATTTATTTTTACTTTAGTGGCTGGAAGCCTAGAGCTTTTATTTACTTTTTTAAAAGTTTCTTGGCCCCGCCCACCGCGACCCAGCTCTGTCCCTCTGTGGGATCAGTGGTTGTTTCATCAGGATGGGGGGGCTTTAACACCTGACCAGCTGAGGCGTGTGTGTGTGTGTGTGTGTGTGTGTGTGTGCTCCAGAGGTGTGAATCTAACTGGTGCACGAACTCTCCCAGTCGGAGCAGCAATGCATTATGGGACGTTCCTCCTGTAAATGGGGGTTGATGGGATTTACAGGCGCTGCAGCGTGAGTGTGTGTGTGAGTGTGTGTGTGTGTGTGTGTGTTTGTGTGTGTGTGTGTGTGTGTGTGTGTGTGTGTGTGTGAGTGTGTGTGTGTGTGTGTGTGAGTCAAAGTATTTTTTGAACCAGAGAGGTGGGGTCAGAGGTCAGAGCCTCAGTGTGGGAAGGTCCTCAGTCAGAGCGTCGACTAAGACACCTGAGGATCAGTGTGTGTGTGTTTGTGTATTTGGTTAAACGAGGTAATGAATGAAAAGAGGTCGTGTGACTTCTGACTCCCCCGCTGATGAGGAGCAGGTCAGGCATGAAGTTCTCACACTGTTGCCTGCAGCTTCCCACCTCCAACGCACACACACACACACACACACACACTCACACACACACTCACACACAAACACACACTCACACATACACACTCACGCTGCAGCGCCTGTAAATCCCATTAACCCCCATTTACAGGAGGAACGTCCCATAATGCATTGCTGCTCCGGCTGGGAGAGTTCGTGCACCAGTTAGATTCACACCTCTGGAGCACACACATTCTTCCTCCCTCCTCCCTCCCCCCTCCTCCGTCCCTCCTCTCTCCTCTCTCCCTCCTCCCTCCTCCTCCTCCCTCCTCCTCC
>NC_061527.1:330000-337500 GCF_022379125.1 Scophthalmus maximus
CAGTCAGTGATCGTCTTTATATACAGTCAGTGATCGTCTTTATATACAGTCAGTGATCGTCTTTATATACAGTCAGTGATCGTCTTTATATACAATCAGTGATCGTCTTTATACACAGTCAGTGATCGTCTTTATATACAGTCAGTGATCGTCTTTATACACAGTCAGTGATCGTCTTTATATACAGTCAGTGATCGTCTTTATATACAGTCAGTGATCGTCTTTATATACAGTCAGTGATCGTCTTTATATACAGTCAGTGATCGTCTTTATATACAATCAGTGATTGTCTTTATATACAGTCAGTGAACGTCTTTATATACAGTCAGTGATCGTCTTCATATACAATCAGTGATCGTCTTTATATACAGTCAGTGATCGTCTTTATATACAGTCAGTTTATATACAGTCAGTGATCGTCTTTATATACAGTCAGTGATCGTCTTTATATACAGTCAGTGATCGTCTTTATAGAGTCAGTGATCGTCTTTATATACAGTCAGTGATCGTCTTCATATACAGTCAGTGATCGTCTTTATATACAGTCAGTGATCATCTTTATATACAGTCAATGATCGTCTTTATATACAGTCAGTTTATATACAGTCAGTGATCGTCTTTATATACAGTCAGTGATCGTCTTCATATACAGTCAGTGATCGTCTTTATATACAGTCAATGATCGTCTTTATATACAGTCAGTTTATATACAGTCAGTGATCGTCTTTATATACAGTCAGTGATCGTCTTTATATACAGTCAGTGATCGTCTTTATATACAGTCACTTATTGTCTTCATATACAGTCAGTGATCGTCTTTATATAGTCTCTGATCGTCTTTATATTCAGTCATTGATCGTCTTTATATAGTCAATGATCGTCTTCATATACAGTCTCTGTTCGTCTTTATATACAGTCAATGATCGTCTTTATATAGTCAATGATCGTCTTTATATATATTCAATGATCGTCTTTATATACAGTCTCTGATTGTCTTTATATACAGTCAGTGATCTTCTTTATATACAGTCACTGATCGTCTTTAAACAGTCAATGATCGTCTTTATATACAGTCTCTGATCGTCTTTATATACAGTCTCTGATCGTCTTTATATACAGTCTCTGATTGTCTTTATATACAGTCAGTGATCTTCTTTATATACAGTCACTGATCGTCTTTAAACAGTCAATGATCGTCTTTATATACAGTCTCTGATCGTCTTTATATACAGTCTCTGATCGTCTTTATATACAGTCATTGATCGTCTTTATATACAGTCACTGATCGTCTTTATATACAGTCTCTGATCGTCTTTATATACAGTCAGTGATCGTCTTCATATACAGTCTCTGATCGTCTTTATATACAGTCAGTGATCGTCTTCATATACAGTCTCTGATCGTCTTTATATACAGTCAGTGATCGTCTTTATATACAGTCTCTGATCGTCTTCATATACAGTCATTGATCGTCTTTATATACAGTCAGTGATCGTCTTTATATACAGTCACTGATCGTCTTTATATACAGTCTCTGATCGTCTTTATATACAGTCAGTGATCGTCTTCATATACAGTCTCTGATCGTCTTTATATACAGTCAGTGATCGTCTTTATATACAGTCTCTGATTGTCTTCATATACAGTCTCTGATCGTCTTTATATACAGTCTCTGATCGTCTTTATATACAGTCATTGATCGTCTTTATATACAGTCACTGATCGTCTTTATATACAGTCTCTGATCGTCTTTATATACAGTCAGTGATCGTCTTCATATACAGTCTCTGATCGTCTTTATATACAGTCAGTGATCGTCTTCATATACAGTCTCTGATCGTCTTTATATACAGTCAGTGATCGTCTTTATATACAGTCACTGATCGTCTTTATATACAGTCAGTGATCGTCTTTATATACAGTCTCTGATCGTCTTCATATACAGTCAGTGATCGTCTTTATATACAGTCTCTGATCGTCTTTATATACAGTCAGTGATCGTCTTTATATACAGTCTCTGATTGTCTTTATATTCAGTCATTGATCGTCTTTATATAGTCAATGATCGTCTTCATATACAGTCTCTGTTCGTCTTTATATACAGTCAATGATCGTCTTTATATAGTCAATGATCGTCTTTATATATATTCAATGATCGTCTTTATATACAGTCTCTGATTGTCTTTATATACAGTCAGTGATCTTCTTTATATACAGTCACTGATCGTCTTTAAACAGTCAATGATCGTCTTTATATACAGTCTCTGATCGTCTTTATATACAGTCTCTGATCGTCTTTATATACAGTCTCTGATTGTCTTTATATACAGTCAGTGATCTTCTTTATATACAGTCACTGATCGTCTTTAAACAGTCAATGATCGTCTTTATATACAGTCTCTGATCGTCTTTATATACAGTCTCTGATCGTCTTTATATACAGTCATTGATCGTCTTTATATACAGTCACTGATCGTCTTTATATACAGTCTCTGATCGTCTTTATATACAGTCACTGATCGTCTTCATATACAGTCTCTGATCGTCTTTATATACAGTCAGTGATCGTCTTCATATACAGTCTCTGATCGTCTTTATATACAGTCAGTGATCGTCTTTATATACAGTCTCTGATCGTCTTCATATACAGTCATTGATCGTCTTTATATACAGTCACTGATCGTCTTTATATACAGTCTCTGATCGTCTTTATATACAGTCAGTGATCGTCTTCATATACAGTCTCTGATCGTCTTTATATACAGTCAGTGATCGTCTTTATATACAGTCTCTGATTGTCTTCATATACAGTCTCTGATCGTCTTTATATACAGTCTCTGATCGTCTTTATATACAGTCATTGATCGTCTTTATATACAGTCACTGATCGTCTTTATATACAGTCTCTGATCGTCTTTATATACAGTCAGTGATCGTCTTCATATACAGTCTCTGATCGTCTTTATATACAGTCAGTGATCGTCTTCATATACAGTCTCTGATCGTCTTTATATACAGTCAGTGATCGTCTTTATATACAGTCACTGATCGTCTTTATATACAGTCAGTGATCGTCTTTATATACAGTCTCTGATCGTCTTCATATACAGTCAGTGATCGTCTTTATATACAGTCTCTGATCGTCTTCATATACAGTCAGTGATCGTCTTTATATACAGTCTCTGATCGTCTTCATATACAGTCAGTGATCGTCTTTATATACAGTCTCTGATCGTCTTCATATACAGTCTCTGATCGTCTTTATATACAGTCTCTGATCGTCTTTATATACAGTCTCTGATCGTCTTTATATACAGTCACTGATCGTCTTTATATACAGTCTCTGATCGTCTTTATATACAGTCAGTGATCGTCTTCATATACAGTCTCTGATCGTCTTTATATACAGTCAGTGATCGTCTTCATATACAGTCTCTGATCGTCTTTATATACAGTCAGTGATCGTCTTCATATACAGTCTCTGATCGTCTTTATATTAGACAGAACAAAACAACACAATCTTCCATCAAACAGGAAACAGTTTGTAATTTGTGGGACTGATGTCACGTTAGTTTACATTCAGGATCAACATTCATAATAAAATCAGTGGATTATTTCTGTATTATAGTTAATGAGACTTGTAAAAGAGTATTTTTGGGCCACAAACAGAATCAGTCCAGGGCCACGATATTCCAGTTCCTATTTTCAGTCTGGTCATTTTGTTCCTCTGGGCTTCATCTCAGTCACACAGAGGAGGAGCGGCACCACAGAAGAAGAGCGGTCCTCTGCTGCTCCCTGTGGCCACAACGAGTCACTACATGATGCTGCACTTCCCCTTCAGCTTGTCGGCTCGTTTCTGTTTCCCCGAGCGTTTGCCGTCGATGCTCAGGCTCATGTCCCTCTTCTTCTCCAGGGCCAGCAGCTCCTGGAACAGCTCCTTCACGTTGGAGTTCGTCTTGGCCGACGTCTCCATGAAGGCGCACTTCCAGGCGGCGGCCTGGGCCTCGCCCGCCTTCGTGTCCACCTCGCGCTGGGCCGTCTCGTCGCTCTTGTTGCCCACGAGCATGACGGGAATGGAGTCCACGCTGCCCTTGATGGACAGAACCTGGAGAGACACAGGGTCAAGTCAGTCAGGACCGTTTGTCTCTGAGAAGTCAATCGTTGTTTGTTTGTTTGTTAGCAACTGTTAGCTTACTTGAACGTTGCCAGATTATTCACGTTTTTTGGACATTTTCACCAACTAATGGATCTTGGTAAAAAAGAGTGATTGTTCAATGCGGAACTGATCCAAATAAAAATCTGGATCTAGTGGAATTAAATGTGGTTTCATGGGGGTTAAGAAGCTTTTTTCAGCCGCTCATGGATCTTGTTTGGTTTGTGTTTACATCGACTGATTATTCTTCATTCTGCAATGAAGATTATGATGTCAGCATATACATCGTTTTGTTGGTCGAGGTTCGTTCTTAGTGAAACACTTAAGATCCGGTCTGTGACACACAGAGTTTCCCAAGGCTCCGTTACCGGGCCTCTTCGGTTCTCTTCTCACATGAGCTCCATTTAGTGGAAAACAACCGCATATTATAACATAACAGATCCATAGAACAAAGTCACCTGGTTCCAACAAACATGTGACTGAACCATCCAATCGGCGCTGAGCTTCAATCTCCACAGAGACCGTTAGTGGTTGAATCTTAACATCCACATTAAGATCATTGAATTATGTCCATGTGTTTGACTGAGTTCAGACTAAAAGACAGTTTATGTTTTGTGAAACTGAATCTGTGGGTCAGTGTAAAGATTCTATCATCTGACCTGAGCACAAGTTATTACCTGCAAACATGCAAACCTCTTCCATCAACAAACCACGATCCACAACCTCAGGTTTCCTTAGCGACAGTGTGACATCAGCGCTTCCTCCTCACTGACCTGCTGGTAGATGGGTTTCAGCTCCTCCAGTGATTGGCGGCTGGTGACGGAGAAGACCAGGATGAAGGCGTGGCCTTTGGAGATGGACAGGCGCTGCATGGCGGGAAACTGGTGACTTCCTGTGGTGTCGGTGATCTGCAGTGTGCACACGCTCTTATCACAGCTGATCACCTGCGGAGACGGGAACAGGCGTCGATCAAGAATCCAACCGGGTTTAAATGACAAGGAGCAAAACATATTCAATAAGAAGAGTTATAGCTCATGTACCTGTCTGTACGTGTCCTCCACCGTGGGGATGTAGGTGTCTCTGAAGGTGCCTTTCACAAAGCGAAGGACCAGCGAACTCTTCCCGACACCGCCGGCTCCGAACACGACCACCCGGTAGTCGTTACTCTGCTCAGGCATTCTGGGAGCTGGAGTCCACCTGCTGCTCTGGATGAATCACCTGCAGGACCAGACCAGACCAGCGGCGTGAAAACCACTGTGGACCAGGCGCTGATCGTCTCCATGACGATGAGCGTGTCCACACGTGATGTGACAAGTGGGAATGAACTAAAAACACGAAGCGACGACCTCGGGGAGTTTCCCAGCATGCAGCTGTCTCACATGAGAGCTCGGCGTCTCGTTAAGAACTGAACCAGACAACGAGCTGCCACTGCAAAACAAAAGACTTTACTAAAAACTTTTCTACAGTAACTTTTTCACAGTTGTTCAGCAGCAAACCAAACATTTTACGTAATTTAATATATTTTTTCACAATATTTGATTCTAATTGAGACACTTAGATTCTTTTCTGTGAAGGTCATCAGACGTGAGGAGACTTCCTGCATCAGATAATCTACTAGCTGTGTGACTAGACTGTTGCATTGTGGGTAATATGTGTCAGAGTCAAACGGCCTCAGTCTCCAAGTGACCTCACTACAGACCGGAAATGACCTCACTACACACCGGAAGTGACCTCACCACAGACAGGAAGTGACCTCACTAGAGACGTCCCACCCAACAGGAAACGATGAGAAAATCCCAGTTTGACCTCAGGTGTCAGTTTTCACTGCTGTCACTTCATCGTCTGACTGTGACAAACCTCAAATAGCTGATGATGATGATGATGATGATGATGATGAAGAGGAGGAGGATTACGATGATGATGATGATGAGGATGATGAGGAGGAGGAGGATTACGATGATGATGATGATGATGAGGATGATGAGGAGGATGAGGATTACGATGAGGGTGAGGATGATGATGATGATGATGATGATGATGATGAGGATGATGAGGATGATGAAGAGGAGGAGGATGAGGGTGATGAGGAGGATGAGGATTACGATGAGGGTGAGGATGATGATGATGATGATGATGATGATGATGAGGATGATGAGGATGATGAAGAGGAGGAGGATGAGGGTGATGAAGAGGAGGAGGATGAGGGTGAGGATTACGATGAGGATGATGATGATGATGATGATGATGAGGATGATGAAGAGCAGGAGGATGAGGGTGAGGATTACGATGAGGATGATGATGATGATGATGAGGATGATGAGGATGAGGGTGAGGATGAGGATGAGGATGAGGATGAGGATGAGAATTCAATCAAAGTGACAGAACCAACAAACTACTTGAACGTTTCTGCTGAACGTCACCGCTCCTTATCTCATCCACACACACGCACACGCACACACACACACACATACACACACACATACACACACACACACACATACACACACACATACACACAGACAACATTCTGGCGCTTCCATGGTTACATCAAGAAGAAACACAATGGATGCTATCCAGAGGTTGGTGTGTCTTAGTGTGTGTGTGTGTGTGTGTGTGTGTCAGGAGTGGAAACATGTCATCATCAGCAGGGCCGTTGCCATGGTTACCCGCCTGCCCACATCATCTGACGTCACTTCCTGTGCGGAGGCAGGCAGCAGGGAAAACACCAGCGACCGGACGACAGAAATAAATCTGCTCTCATCAGAGACACAACGATGTGACTCCTCATCTCCTCATCTCCTCATCTCCTTCATCAAGATGGATAAATTATTCTCTCATATACTGTATATACACACACAGTATGATGTGTATGATGTGTATATCATCATTCATCCCTCAAAACTTTCATCTCAAACTGATAATGCATGAATCAACATGTGTCTCCAGTGTCCATCAATCACATCACTTCACATCACATCACATCACATCACATCACATCACATCACATCAATCACATCACATCACATCACATCACATCAATCACATCAATCACATCACATCACATCACATCACATCACATCAATCACATCACATCACATCACATCTATCACATCACATCTATCACATCACATCAATCACATCACATCACATCACGTCACATCTATCATATCAAATCTATCACATCACATCAATCACATCACATCACATCACATCACATCACAACACATCACATCAATCACATCAAATCTATCACATCACATCAATCACATCACATCACATCTATCACATCACATCACATCTATCACATCACAACACATCACATCACATCAATCACATCAAATCTATCA
>NC_061527.1:350000-380000 GCF_022379125.1 Scophthalmus maximus
ACCACACGCGAGTCACCGTCCTGTTGCGGTCGGTCAGGAGCAGCTCTGAGTTGGCAGTGCAGGGGTCAAAGGTCAAATAACAGGCAACTGGGGGCACAAGAAAAATCAATTAGTTGATCATCCAGTTCTTCTTCTACAATCACTTCCTGTCTCTCGAGTGTCAAAATAAAATAACCCCCAAATAGATTCTGTTGCTTTCAGCATAAAGTGAAGCTCTGTGATTTTTCAGGTTGTTGTCGTTATTGTCAAACATAATTGCTGTAACTCTATGTGGATGATACTGTAAAAGTTATTAATGTCTCTCAGACACAGGGAAACCAACTATATGATCAAATCTTTCATGTGAAGCAGAAGGAAATAGAAACTGAGAGATCTTACAGTTCTTCACCGACCATGGGTCTCGTCCCGGAGGATCCCTGGATCGAACAGATCAAACAGTCAGCTAGCAGTTAGCTCATAGTTAGCTCACAGTTAGCCCACAGTTAGCCGACAAATAGCTCACAGTTAGCTCACAGTTAGCGGACAGTTAGCCGACAGTTAGCTCACAGTTAGCGGACAGTAAGCCGACAGTTAGCTCAAAGTTAGCTCACAGTTAGCGGACAGTTAGCCGACAGTTAGCGGACAGTTAGTAGACAGTTAGCTCACAGTTAGCTCACAGTTAGCGGTCAGTTAGCGGACAGTTAGCTCACAGTTAGCGGACAGTTAGCCAACAGTTAGCTCACAGTTAGCAGACAGTTAGCGGACAGTTAGCTCACAGTTAGCGGACAGTTAGCTCACAGTTAGCGGACAGTTAGCGGACAGTTAGCTCACAGTTAGCTCACAATTAGCCGACAGTTAGCTCACAGTTAGCGGACAGTTAGGCAACAGTTAGCTCACAGTTAGCTCACAGTTTGGCGTCTGTCTGTCCAGTCTGTTGGTTTGACAGCGTCTCACCTCATGGCGTCGTCGGTAGCGTCTCTCAGACAGAGTTCAGACAGAAGCGTCTCCCAGTGAAGAGTCTCTGAAGGTTTATCTTCCTCCTCCTCCTCCTCCTCCTCTCTCCTCTCGTCTGATGCCACAAAGTCGTCGTCGCGACATCTCTCTGTAGACGAATGAACTAGAATGAACAGGACTTTATAAAGTTTTCTCTTGTGGCTACAGAACACGTGTGAAACTCGGTTCTGGAATGTTTTCCATGTGGATGCCGGCGACATTGTGTTTTTTTATCCATGAGATATTTCTGGAACCCCCAAATACAATTTTTCAAATTTGGTAAAAATGTTCACATGGAATAAAAGATGAACGGATTTGAATTTGGTGCATGTCAGGAAGGACAGGAAGGACAGGACAGGAAGGACTGGACAGGAAGGACAGGACAGGACAGGAAGGACAGGAAGGACAGGAAGGACAGGACAGGAAGGACTGGAAGGACAGGACAGTAAGGACAGTACCTGTGTCTGAACACGTCGTCTCCTCTTGTTGTGGTTCTTCACAGAGACTTGTTGTCTCCTCAGACTCATCGACATCCACTTCCCTGTCGTCTGATTTGTCTTTCACGATGTCGGTCTCTTTCTCAGCGTCGACGGTCTCTTCTTCTTCTGTTTGGCTCTTTTCTGAAAACGTCTTTCTGACTTCCTGACTGTCTGTCTCTGCTTCCTCACGACTCTTCTGTGGCGCGTCTCTTCTGAACAGTTTCCTAAAGAGGTCGTCTGTTCTTTCAGCTTTCTGGACTTTTGTTTTGGAGGAGTCATCCTTCTCGTCGGAGAAGCCGATCCTGAAGACGTTGGAGAGGTCGTCTGTGATCAGGCTCACAGGGTTGACGGTCGTCTCTGCAGACTTGGATGAGCTGACGCTGAAGATGCTGCTCACTTCCTCTCTGAACTGGCTCAGGTCTTCTCTGAGCAGACTGAGCACGCCGCCGCCGACGGGGGGTTTACCCCCGGGCGGCGCTCGGCTCGGGTCCTCGTGCTCGGCCTTCCTGTCTTTGTCCATAAACACTTTGAACACTCCGTCTTTAAACATGCTGAGGTCCTCTCTGAGAAGAGTCAGCGGGCTGATCGTCCTCTTCTGCACCTGACGTGTCTTAAAAAGATCTTTCACCTTCGCCTCATCGTCGTCTTCTACACATAGTTCAGACGCTTCCTGGACTCTGTCCTGTGAAGGTTCCTCCACCAGACTCATTCTCAGCTTCTGTTGTTCCTGTCAGACTTGTTTGTCTTGATGTAGTTTGATCGCTGTGAAGCTCAGGGAGCAAAATATCATGAGATTAAACAGATGAATGAGGAATTGAGGGTGGTCCAGTCGTCCTGCAGCTGCAGATCAGTCTGAAGAATTAAAGACATGAAGAGACAAAGTGTTTTTTACAATGATCAATAAAGCTGAAAGTTACAAGTCATGAGGCCGAATCAGAGAGTGACACCAAGTCATTTCATAATGAAACAATGACAAGTAGAAAAAAGTGAAGAAACTGGAACAGATTGTTCAGGTGTTATACCTGAACCTGAACATTTGTCTGTGACTGTCTGTGATCGTGTCTCTGTCCGTGTTCAGTCTGGTGTAAAGTGAATCTGATCGTCAGGTACTTACAGTTGTGTCTGATATATTTCTGTCAGAGTAAAATCCTGCGTCAGATCAGAGCGTTTCTCTCCGACTTCTCTCCGTCTGGTCTCCACATTCTTTGGTTTCCAGTTGGACCAGTTTGTCTCCATGTCTGACTGCGGCTACAGCTGATTGGCTGCTGTGAGCAGCAGTTCGTTCTGTTAGAGTTCAGGTATAAAGTTAGAGCCGGGACCAGGATTAGACAGTTATCCTGGTTATCCACATGGCCTACAAAACTCTTTATAAAACGTATTATTACAGTATGATGATTATCCTGGACACCCCAGATGAGTGCATCCACAGACCATATTCACATGGCGGCCATTTTCCTCCGACGTCACTCTCAGGGCTCAGAGGCTGTAGTGAACAGATCAGACAACAGCTAATGTTAGCGTTCAACCACATCCTAGCTAACTTGACTTTATCTATCTTTCTATGTATCGTACACCTTGGACACATCGATTTATGACTGTAACAGGATGTCTTTAAGCTAGCAGCGTAACGTTAGCCGTGGTGTGTCGTACAATGTTACGTCAGTTACGTTATGTGACATGATTCTGATTGAACATGGTTCTGGTCCATGTTCTTATACAAGAACAGTTTGTCCAAAGCACTTAAACATGTCGATTACTGGTTTTCTAGCAGTTAAATCAGTCAGCAGGTTTTCCTTGGTGCTGGTTGGTGGAGGAGAGGCGGGCGTGATAAATAATCAATCAGTTTGAATAAATCATTGTTAACATCTGAGCTCATTAATTATTTACCAGTTTAAACTCAGTGACCTTTGACCTACAAATCAATTAAGCGATTAAAAAAAAATTCACAACAACAGAAATTATTATCACTCATTGAAAAACAAACATCTAAACTCTCCTCGTTCAGTTTATATTCGATCCTCCTCTTCTTCCTCCTCTTCCTCCGTCCCCATCTCTGTCTCTGTCCCAGCCTCGACTCGTTGCTATGCAGAGAAACCGTCTCTGAGCTGTGCTGTGATTGGCGGTTGCTAGGCTGCGGCGCTGGCACGGAGACAGTCGGTCCTTTTCTCTGCTCTGCTTCCCTCTGAGAATAACAAGCAGAGATGTGAAGACAGGAAGCTGCGAGATGACTCCTCCCTCGCGTGGTCGGTTTCATGTCCTGGTTTGTAGAAAAGTAAAAGTTTGCGGGTCATTGCTCAGCAACGGCCGACACACTCGACTGAGGATCAGCTCCAGTGAGCAAAGACTGATTCTGGGTCAGTGTTGACATCGTTCATGTGCAGCAACATTTAGAAGAATGAGTTTGAATGAGGTGAGACGTCTGTGGCCTCGTCATGAAGGAGACACGTGTGTCTGCAGACGTGTCTGTAGTGTCGCTCGTCCTCTGCTGCTGATGAAGACATCAGGTTTTATCCTGCTTCTCTGCTCATTGGCGTCCATTTTGTCACCATGCTGCAGCAGGTTGTGTTTAATGGAGGTTTGGATCAGAGCCACAGATTCAGTCTGTACAACACCAAACACAGAAGAAGAAAACGAATGTATTCAGATTCCTTTGTTACACACACACACACACACACACACAAACACACTCGCCTCTTTGTCTGCAGATGGTCTTTTGCTCACACACACACGCATCACACCCAGAGGCGTTGCTATGGTGACGGGGATGAAATCGCTTATACGCCTCTCAGAGGATTTCAGTGTGAATCCCAATGAAGCTCTATGTGTGTGCGTGCGTGTGTGTGTGTGTGTGTGTGTGCGTGTGTGTGTGTGTGCGTGTGTGCCTGTGCCTGTGCTCACATCATCAACCTGAACATCTTCACATCTGAGTCCCGTTAATCCCGTTAATCCTCCTCTCCTCCCTCAGCTGTGTGGAGCCGAGAAGCCTCCTGCTGGAGAACCGGAGAACAACATGTCGTCAGCTGCAGCAGGAACAGACGCTCCTGCAGACGGAGGCAGCAAGGTACCTCACACACTCACTCCACATGCTGATGATCTCAGATAAAACTGCTCCTCGTGACGATCTCGGTCTTGATAAGAACGTTTGCATCCTCCTCAGGTGGAGATGGTGTTCTGGCTGCTCTCCATGCTCGCCAACAGAGACAAGGAGGAGATGTCCCGGACTCTTCTGGCCCTGTCCAGCTCTCAGGACAGTTGCATCGCCATGAGGAAGTCCGGCTGCGTCCCCCTGCTGGTCCAGATCCTGCACGAAGATCCGGATGGTGGAGGTGGTTCTGGAGAGACGACGACGCCGGCGGGCTGCAGCCGAGAGGCCAAATCCAGAGCCAGCGCCGCCCTCCACAACATCATCTTCTCCCAGCAGGACGAGGGCCAGGCCCGCCGCGAGATGAGGGTCCTGCACATGCTGGAGCAGGTCCGGACCTACTGCGACAGCGGCTGGGACTGGATCGAGAGCCACGCTGGGCCGCCTTCACCTGGAGGAACCAAAACCAGCGGTGAGTCGAGTTCTTCTGTAAATACGGAAGAACCAATACCACCGGCAGGGTTGAACCTTTCTGACCAATACTGTGACGGTCACAGAACGAACCTTAATTAACAAGAGATCCATGTAAACCACGAGTGAAGTACAAAGTCAGACCGGGTTCTGCAGGACGTGTGTCTCCTGTTGGTCTCTCACCTGGTTTCTTAATAAGTGTTTACATGAACACGTGGACAGAACTGTAAACTGTCCCTTTCCACAGGTTGCATCTTTTCAGTGAAGCTGAGATTTACGTTGAGATGAAAAGTCTCCTCACTTCTTCTTTTCTGCTGTGCAGATATTCCTGAACCTGTGGACCCTCAGATCTGTCAGGCCATGTGCGCTATCATGAAGCTTTCCTTCGAGGAGGAGTACCGCCGCGCCATGAATGAATTAGGTTTGTGAAACACTGACACGCACACACACACACACACCAGTGAAAGGTTCAGGTCTTGAAGGCTGATAGTGTGATGTCCTCCTCCAGGTGGTCTGCAGGTGGTGGCGGATCTGATTCACCTGGACCAGGACATGTACGGCATGCAGAACGATCCCATCAACATGGCGCTGCGACGATACGCAGGGATGGCTGTGACCAACCTCACATTTGGCGACGTCGTCAACAAGGTACCGACAGACGAGGACCCTCACAGACTGTCTGTAGCTGCACTGTTTATGTCAAGGTTGGCATTCAGATTGAATGAACCTAATTCACTAAACCGACGTGGTGGTGGTGTCCGTCCCCCCGCAGGCGACCCTGTGCTCCAAGAAGAGCTGCCTCCAGGCTCTGGTGGCCCAGCTGGCCTCGGACAGCGAGGAGCTCCATCAGGTGGTCTCCAGCATCCTGAGGAATCTGTCCTGGAGGGCCGACATCAGCAGCAAGAGAGTCCTCCGTGACATCGGCTGTGTGTCCGCGCTGATGACCTGCGCCCTGCAGGCCACGAAGGTGAGTAAAACAAACCAACCCACCCATTGATGAGATAAGAAGAGAGACACTGGATTTATTTTGAGAGATGATGTGAAGATGATTTTTTAAATATCAGTGAAACATTTTTACTGTGAGTCGGGTGCTTAGGATTGTTAATAATTATATTAATGATTATATAATAATACAATTCATGTTTTAGCTGTGACTCATGCGGTCTCTTTCCTGCTTTGTCTACCCTGTTGCGACGCCTCTGCCTACCAGCACTAATGAAGATCAATAGTTAGCACAAAAATGTGTGAAAATATATAAAAGTAAACTTGAATAAACTTCATCACTGAGGTTTAGAGGAGCTGGCATTCATTTATTTCCTTTGGTCAGAGCCGGGCCAATCGTTTCCACGTTTTCAGACAAAGAAATTCATAAAAGGGAAAAAAAAAAACTTTATCAAACATTGACTCAACTCAAATAAAACCGTTTGTTTTGCTGGTTCTGCAGGAGTCGACCCTGAAGAGTCTCCTGAGCGCTCTGTGGAACCTGTCGGCTCACAGCATTGACAACAAGGTGGCGATCTGCGCGGTGGACGGCGCTCTGGGCTTCTTGGTCAGTACGCTGACGTACCGGTGTCAGACCAACTCACTCGCCATCATCGAGAGCGGAGGCGGGATCCTACGGAACGTGTCCAGTCTGGTCGCCACACGAGAAGACTACAGGTCGGTCCCTGAGACTCAAATACACAATCCTTTTGTCCGTCACATTGGTACTTTATTGGGCATAAAGGTGGACATATTACTTTGTTAGAAAAATATTGAGGTTGGTTGAGTTTTTTTGAGCTTTCAACCACATCACAAAGTCAAATAAAAAGAGAAGCAGTGAAGGGAACCTTGAGTTTATCCTTTAGTTTCCTGTGTTAATACAAACAACAAGTTCAACACAACCTTTTCATATTCTCAGACATTTTTAACCAAATTGATGTGAAATGTTCAATTTACTTAAATTTACTTTGTTTGAACTCTGTTTGTAATTGTTTTTTAAATTGCAAACCCTGAAAAACCCTTGGCACCATTATTAAAATGTCTGTTGTTTTTCTTCTTCAGGCAAATCCTCAGGGACCATAACTGCCTCCAGACTCTGCTGCAGCACCTGCGCTCACACAGCCTGACCATAGTGAGCAACGCCTGCGGGACTCTGTGGAACCTTTCAGCCCGAAGTCCAAAAGACCAGGAGCTGCTGTGGGACCTCGGAGCAGTTAGCATGCTACGCAACCTAATCCATTCTAAGCACAAGATGATAGCCATGGGCAGTGCTGCAGCTTTAAGGAACCTGCTCACAAACCGACCCCTGAAATATAAGGATGCTGCAGTCGTATCCCCTGGCTCCTGCATGCCCTCACTCTACATGAGGAAACAAAAGGCTTTGGAGGCAGAGCTGGATGCCAAACACCTGGCGGAGACCTTTGACACCCTTGAGAAACAGAGCCCCAAGCACCTAACCCTAAACAAGCCGCTGCGGCACATTGAGAGTCTGGCGAAGGACTATGCGTCTGATTCTGGTTGTTTTGATGATGATGAGGCCCCCAACATCTCCAGCAGCCTGGACACCGGCAGCTTCTCTATGCTGTCCATGTTCCTCACCAACTCTAACTTCCTGCAAAACCAGCCTCGTAAGAGGGACAGTGAACCTGAGAGAGACATAGAACCACATCAGATGATTGAGAAGAGACATGCGCCTGCTGACGATGTGGTCTCTGCTGCCGCAGAGAAACTAGCAAAAAAGATCACCAACACGGTCGCCAAGATCGACAGGTTAGTGGAGGACATCACCATGCAAACATCTTCGGAGGACAGTTTGAGCCTCAGCTCTGAGGACCACCTGGCAGACTGGCCTTATGGAAGAGATGAACTCATTGAGGCCCAGGCAAAATCCTGCTCCCCCTGCCGTCTCTCTGAAACAAGCAGCCTGGCCCACCGAGAACGTCTCAGTAGAGCCCACGCCCTGTTGCGCCTGAAAACTGCCCACACAAGTGTCTCCACAGACAGTCTAAACAGTGGCAGCACGAGTGATGGCTACTGTGGGAGCAAAGACCAGATGCGACCAGCTCCAAGAGCCCTAATGCTACAACAGCAAAGACCCAACCAGCTGGATCTCAAGGTGGCTCATCAAGAGTACCTCAATGTAGGGGCTGTTGTCCTGAGAGAGACTCACCAGCAAGAAATTCCAGAGCGGGATTCTGTGGACAACAGAGACGTGAACGCTCTAGAGCTCAGTAACACAGATCCAGAAAAGAACCAGGATCAACCCGTACAAACACCTGTCAGTGCATCGACTAAAGTCTCCTCTGATGTCAGCATGACTTCAATTAAACTGTCTCCATCTTATCAGCAGGTCCCGCTTATTCAAAGTGTGGCTAAATTCGGTGTAGCAAAGACAGCGATCAATGTCCAGGCTGCCCAAGCGATGAGGAGGCAGGCATGGGTGCCAACTGTGATGACCGGTGGGAGCATTACAAAATTTTCACCAATGGCATCGACCAGAAGCCCAACCATTGGTACGATGGAGACAGTCCAGAAATACTCTGTGGAGAACACTCCGATCTGCTTCTCCCGCTGCAGCTCACTGTCTTCCCTCTCTTCTGGCGATGGAGCCCTGGACGGACAAAGTGAAAATGAGCTGGAGAGTGACTCGTCATTAGAAATAATTGAAGTAGAGGATGGAGAAGTGGTGAAGAGAGCTGAAGAGGATGAAACCTTGGAGGATCTGAGCGACAGCCAGCTGCTGATGACTGACTCTAAAACCTTTCAGAGCAAAGAGACAGATCCCATTGAAATCCCCCGTCCTGCCAAAAGGGAAAAAGTGTTCCTCAGAGGAGCTTCACCAGCCATACTTGAAGACAGATCTCCATCTAGTTCGTCTGAGAATTACATCCAAGACACACCGCTGATAATGAGTCGCTGTAGCTCAGTCAGTTCCCTGGGCAGTTTTGAGTCTCCCTCCATTGCCAGCTCAATCCAAAGTGATCCATGCAGTGAGATGATTGATGGAACAATAAGTCCCAGTGATCTTCCCGACAGCCCAGGGCAAACAATGCCTCCGAGCAGAAGTAAAACTCCATGTTGTGTTGAGCCAAATGGACCAGACACCCAGGCCATGGGAATAGCAGGCCAGTGGGAAAGTAGCCTGCGAAAGTTCATGGAGATCACAGACTCCAAGGAGAGGTTTAACCTTCCTCCTGACCTGGACACTATGATCTACTTTACGGTGGAAAAGCCCACTGAGAACTTCTCTTGTGCTTCAAGCTTAAGTGCTCTGCCTCTCCACGAACACTACATACAGAAAGATGTGGAGCTGAAATTGACCCCACTGCTCCAGCAAAATGACAAAAATCTTCCCTTCCCTGATGCGGGTGAGCCAGGACTCGAGCATGGGGAAAGATACAGTGAGGGCAACTCAGATGATGACATAGAAATCTTAAAAGAATGCATCAACTCAGCAATGCCCTCCAAGTTCAGAAAAATGAGACCTTCCCTGATGACCACGATCCCGCCTCACATTCTCAATTCCCGAAAGCACATTCATCTTCCTGTGTACATGATGCTCCCGAATGGAAAAACACAAATGTGTCCTGGAAGGAGAATTGTCATTCCACAAAAAGACTTCAAATTTGACGATTCATCCTTCACTGATTCTGCAGAAGGGACACCTGTTAACTACTCCAGCACAACATCGCTAAGTGACGAAACACTTCATTATCCATTGAAAGACAGGGGGGCCAAAGACTGCACAGCTAAAGGTATGAACAAACAAGAGCTGCTTGATGATGAGGCAAAGAGGATCGAGGACTTGAGGATATTCTCACACTTCCACAAACCCAACAGGATGAATTACCCACCTGAGATACAAGTCAACCAAACAACCAAACATGTTGTTCCCACTCAGAGGGTGCTGATGCAGAGCAAAGAGGTGGCTGATAGGGTGGCAAGTCAAAGGAATCGTGATCAGTCTCCTAACCAACAAAAGAAGAGGCAAGGTCAAGGCATTGTCAGAAAACTGGAACTGCCTGTCATTAAGCAAAACCCAGGAGGTAACCTTAATGTTGGATCACAAAATAGAAATACAATCTTTCGACAAATGACACATTCTTCAGAGGACAGTAATAGCTTCTATGATGACAACAATGAAATTGATGGAGCAATGAAGAGAACAAGTAGACGACAGATCAGGGAAGCAAGTAGAAATACTCTCTCCCGGAGCATGACCAATATTGGCAGGATTGATAATTACCAAGCAAAGCCCAGAGGGTTTAACCGGATCAAACAGAATCTGATGAAGGATGACTCTCTGGCATGTTATTCACTCAGCTCCTCTCTCAGTTCACTGAGTGATGCCGAGTTTGAGGATCATAAATCAAAAGCCCAGCAAATATGGTACAAAAACAGACACAACAAAACACTGAACACGGCGCAACAAACAAAGCCTATGACAATTCACAGCCAGTACGAAGGACAAAGCTCACCGAGCTCTGTCAGCATGGATTCAGAGGATGATCTCCTTCAGAAATGTATAACATCTGCCATGCCCAAGCAGAGGAGGAAGCTTGCTGCTAGGAGGAAGAAAGCAGAAAACGCTCAAAAACAAAAACAAAAGGTATCTGATTGTTGGGACTTGGATGAGGAAATGGATAGTGATGATACAGCATGGGATAGAGATTCAGACCTCAATAGTGTTGAATGGAGAGCCATACAGGAGGGTGCTGATTGTGTTGTCACAGGGCTGCAGGCATCCAAGTCTCAAGAACCATCCTCTGAAGAGACTGAATCAGTCCTGTCGTTTATGTCAACTTCCAGCTTTACGCCCAAAGAAAGGAAGTTTGCTAAAGACAAAAAGGCAAATAAACCTTTAGACTTCGCACAGCGCAAGCCAGTTGCAAACTTACCAGTGGTTTTCAGAGGAAGGACAGTGATCTATACACCGAAAAAAGAGACAGCGCCATCACAAATACCTCCTCCCAGAAAAGTACCAACCAAGACAGATGCTCCAAAGAACCCAAATCTTGCTCAGCACAGATCCAAGAGCCTTCACAGATTGGGCCGCCCCCAGGACACAGAACTGTCTTTGCCAAAGAGGAGCTCTACTCCACCTCCAAGGATACCAAAAAGTTCATCCTCTGGATCGTCACAAAGCTCTAGCTCTACACCATCCAAACAAAGTCAGAAGAAGATAAAATCACCAACTCAGACAAATAAATCCATCCAGAAAAAGAATGCCACACCTGCTAGCAGTCCACCAGCTAGCAGTCCACCTGAAAGGAGGGGACGATCTCCTATTGTGAATCAAAATGAAAAATCCCCACCACCTAAAACTCAGAAGTCACCTGTCCGAATCCCTTTCATGCAAAATTCCGGCAGGCAAGCCAGACCTCTTTCACCGCTGGTTACTAACCATACATCCAACAGACAAACCAATCATGGGAGAAGTATATTACCCCCAAGTCGCTTTGACCTTGTCAGGATGGCTTCTCTCCACTCGAGTGGTGGTGAGACTGATCGCAGTGGATTCTTGAGACAGCTGACTTTCATTAAAGAATCAAAGACTGTGCTGAGATGTGATGGATCTGTCCGCAACATGCCTGGATCTCAAAATGGATCTCCACGCAGAGCAGTTCCTGGTGCTGCAGCTGTCTTCCTTTGTTCATCACGCTGTCAGGAACTTAAGGCAGCTGTGCAAGCCCCGAGGAGGGCGCAAGTAAAAGGTCCACGACAAGCCCAGGAAGTGCAGAGGCCAAACTCTGGTCTTCAGAAGCAAACTGCTGCCCTTTCTAGGGCCACCTCCAGTGAACGGGATCTATCTGGCAGACGCCCAGCCAGGAGAACTAGTTCTGAAAGCCCCTGCAGGGCGGCTCAGCGGAATGGGCCTGGCAGAGTGTCCGGAGCCAGGCAGCAGCAAGACAAAGATACCTTCAAACGTCACGCCTCATCACCGAGCATTAACATACTGAGCCGCGTGACCAGCCGCTCTTCCCTTCGCTCTTCATCATCTGATTCAAGTGGAAGAGCAAAGAGCGAGGACGATACAAAGAAGAAAGGTCAGAGATCCGGATCTCGGCTGAACGACAGAGTTACCTGGAGGAGAATCAGGGATGAAGATGTACCTCAGATCTTGAAAAGCACTCTGCCAGCTAATGCATTACCTCTGGTTTCTTCTCCTGATGGGGACAAGGCAAAGCCACCAGCTCTTCCGGGAAAACTGCCAACTATTCTACTTGCATCTCGCAAGACAAGTGACGCAACAGTCCAGACAGAAGACTTTACAAATAACAAGACCAACTCGAGCACCTCTCCTACAGCTGAAACAGCGCAATTGATTTCTGAGGAAGTGGCACGACGAGCCCTTTTCAGGAAGGTCAGTGCCACCTCAGGAAGTAACCTACAGGATGGGGATTCAGACGGTTCTCTGAGGAGCCACAGCACCGTATCTACGGGAACATCAGACTGCCACGTGGGCGGAGCCGTCCATTTCCGCCAAGGCTCCCTCAGCAACGCGGTCCGAGTCACCCCGTTCAACTACACCCCCAGCCCGGTGGCCGGCTGCCTGCAAGACCCACAGAGCCAAGCTGCCACGATCAGTGAGAAGTCAGGGGGGAAAAGACAGTCGTAGGACGCAAGGTGGAATTCTGAACGGCTTTACTGTGTTCAAACACTCAGGTGGACAGGCGAGGAGTGTGCTGGTCCCTATACCTCGGATAATGACCCTTTACTTTCCCCATCCGCTGCATTCAAGTTCTTCTCCCTGAGCAGGTGATCACAGCTTCCAATCATACAGGCTTGGATGTATGCATTGAAAAAAAGTTCTCACGTGAACGGACCAATAATAACTTTCAGAGATGCACTTCAGAGAAACGTCTCCCCTGAAGAGGAAGTGCATCTTTTTGTACTTTTTTTTTGTATTTGTAGAATAATCATTGCCTGGTAGAAATGTAGTGAAACTATGAAGCAAAAAGACAATGAACTTGATGATCAGCACATGAATCACCATCGGTCTCCTGGACAGAATCGATAAGAGGAACAATTTTATGCAAACGTGAGGATGAAAACTCAGCTGGACTTTCACCCGACTGTTGACGGACTCTCACAGGACACAAAGACGCCGACGTGTGAAGTATTTTTTAACATACAGTACATCAATGTCACCATACAATTCGCTGCTAGACTTTCCTGTTACACAAGGAGCCCGGCAGGGTAAAACATTCCTTTGAATTATTATCATTATTACTTTCATTTATTTTTCCTTGTCGTAAAAAATTTAAAACAGTTTTAACTGGATCTTGAGCGGAGGTACGTGGATACACTCTGAGTTTCAGACATTAAACACTTAGTGTGAGTTTTCTCCGGGACAAAACTTAAACGACAGAAGTTTCTTCAAGGTTCTGAAGTCCTGTGAAAGCTTCAGGTTGACGAACAAGCGAGAAGGGAAAAGGGACAATAATATTATTTAAGAGAAATATTTAGTATAACTCTAATTATACTTTGATGAAACTGGTTAAATGCAAACTACTACCTGACGTTCTTATTTGACTAATCCAACAAATTCAATCTGCGAAGAGATGTGGACGACACGTCCGACCTCCGCCAACACAACGCTCCCTCAGTTCAACAGATACCTTCATTACATTGATACGTCGCGCACAGTAACTCGCAAAACTGACTAACTCATACAAGCAGAAATATTATTGACTGCGATATATGACCTCTCATATTGTCCAACCCTACATAGAGGGATGTTATTCATATACACACACTAATATTATTCATGAGGGGGCGGGATCACCTGCTGGACTGTTTCATCTCTGCTTCAGAAAATACTATCGATAATTTACTGTCCAGCTAGCAGCTGATTCTGGGTCAGTTCCTTCTCTCCTGTTCAGTGTCTTAGTCCGTGTTGTAAATACCATTCAGATATAAAAACCCTGAAGTTTCCTGGTGTTGCTCCCGACAGCATGCTAATATATCCACTGTACCACACAGACGACAACACGCTGTTGTTGTTCAGCAGTAAAACAAGTGCAACGAGAGAAAATACTATCAATCTGTATTATTGTGCTGCAAAGACCTATAACAATATAAACTGTCGGATGGACACATGGACATGACCCGCTGGGTGAGGAGATGATGTGATTGGACGATGGTCGGGTAGGTGTGTGTCCTCAGGACGTCTTTATAAATGTGTTACTATCTGCTTAACTGTGTTGCTGTTCAAGTAGCGATAGGAAGAGGAAGTGGAACATTAAGACGATGAATATTCTCTGTACTCGTAGCTCGTCATCAGGGACCAGACTGTTCTGGTGTTCACCACCTCCCCCTGCTGGTGACTGTCAATCATCTTCTGAGTGTCGGTCGTCACTTATGGGCTCAACGGTGTCAAAGTGTGAGTTTGTGAAATGATGAATCTCAAAGTCTGTTTGTTGTTTTTCACGTGAACCAATAAGAGACTAAGGTCTGTAAAAAAAAAATTGTAAATTTAAAAAGAACATACGAGAATGAAAACAGTGAAGTAAGACATGACGTCATAGATGCTGCGTTACTACAATGCACCCAAACCATAACAAGAGACCCCCTGGTGGCCAGAGCTGAAAATGCATGTGGATATTATCTATATTATTCATAATTCCACCAGTGTTTCTCATTAATGACTCAGACTGTGGCGGCCGCCACCGTTGTCTAATTTTTCCCGCCAGTTTCATAATGAACTAAAATCTTTTCACCCTGATAACAACATTTACAGTCTGACGTCACTGTAGAACTGTATGCGGCTCTTTACCTCACCTTCGCTCGCTCGCTCCCTTCTCCGCTCTACATCGGCGTCACGTCGGTGTCGTCAAAACTTCCATAAAGTTTTTATGACGTCATCATCTTCAGCTATTGGTGTTAACGTTCGCCAGCCCCAATGATTAGTCTCATCATCAATTCGCCAATCGAAAGAAAATTAATCCGTGCCCTTTTTTTTTTTAATCAAATGATTATTTGTCTTTTTAAAAAAGTGGAAATGTCAAACACCTGTTACTTCTCAAATGTGAAGATTTTATGTTTTTCACGCGTGGCGTTTTCTAGACATAAACCCATTAATTGTAAAAGTTAGTTGCAGGTTTAATAACAAATCATCAGATCAGAACTGTGAGGAGCAGACGGCTCGTTGATCTGAGGACTTGGTTTGTGTTTGACGACGTCGCCCTGGTGACAGATGCCGATCAGCTGATCAGTGACGATTTGGCTTGGTTCAGTTGCTGGCTGGTGGGTGAAGCAGCTCTTCAACAGGTTACAGAAAAATAAAAAAAATGATTTTCATTAAGTACATTTTTTTCACACAAGGTTTATTAAGTGATGAGAAACTTTCTGGACGTCATTTCACAAACTCATAGTTTTTGTTCCTTGTTGAAGCTCGTGACGTTCAACACTCGACTGACGGATCGTGGAGGAGAATCACTTCAACAGCCCTGTAAGATTAGAACGATGAAAACTGAGTGAGGAAGTGAAGAACCGTCACAAGGTCCCAACATTTGTCCTCCGCCGTTAGTCGCCTCGTTCACACCCAAGTCCAAACTCCTGCAGGAGATTCATTGATTTACTCACAAACTGGATGTCGTGTTGTAGAGTCGACCTCTGACAGTGGAACAGTCACGTGTGAAACACGAACAGACGTGTAGATGTTCGTGTGTGACCGAGGTCACGGAGGCGTGACGGCGTCATGTGAGGCAAAGCAACAGAGTCATTATTAATGTTTTCATCCAATAAAGTGTGATGTGTTTCATTAAAACGTCTGTTGATTCTTCTGCTTTGTTAAAGTGTTCAGAGCCTTTAATATAAAGTCAGAACACTGAGTCAGACGACATCACCAGTGTCACAGTCTGCAGGTCGTGTCGGGTCAGAGTGCTTGACCTTTGGCCTCCAACACGTCCCTGTCCAGCTGCTCCCCCGCCGACCTCAGCTCCTCCCTCTGTCGCAGCAGACGACCTCTGGCCTCCTGCAGCCGCTCGTTCAGATCCAGGTACTGACGACACTGACGGAACCTCAGCTCCATGTCCGAGTCCGAGGGGCGGGGCGAGTCTGAGCAGACAGACAGGCAGACAGAGAGGTGGTAAAGTACAAGACAGACAGACAGGTGGTAAACTACAGACAGACAGACGGGTTTAAAACTACAGGACAGACAGACAGACGGTAAACTACAGGACAGACAGACAGACAACAAGACAGACAGACAGGTAGTTAACCACAGGACAGACAGACAACAGGACAGACAGACAGACAGGTAGTTAACCACAGGACAAACGGACAGACAAACAACAGGACAGACAGACAGACAGGTAGTTAACCACAGGACAGACAGACAGACAGACAGACAGACAGACAGGTAGTTAACCACAGGACAGACAGACAGACAGACAGGTATTTAACCACAGGACAGACGGACTCACCTTGTCCAGTCCGTTCCAGGGCGCTGAAGACCGGGTCAGTGGGAGCGGCTCTGTTGATGTCCTCCAGGATCTGGTCCACTGTGGGCGGGTCGGGGCGGCTGGGCAGCACCACCCGCTTCTTACTCTTAGAGACGATATTCATCCTGCTGAGGCCCCGAGCTCCACCTGCCGCACCGGACACACCGACCAGCTCCACCCGAGGTTTCTCACCCGGGAGCAAACAGATTCATTTACCTGGAGACATGAGCAGAGACAAGAAAGAGGCTCAGCGACACCATCCACAGAGGAGACTCTTCCGGACCTCTGTTCAGTTATCTATCAAATTAAGATTGGATTGTGTGTAGTGGACGTATATTTCTATCTGTACATGATTTTACACATATATCTGAATTGTAAAAACTGATTCTTTAATACGGCATTAAAAAAATCAACCAAGTATGAGTTTGAATAAAGACTCAATCATATAAATGTAGCCTGGTGGTTTGTTTATTCAACTAGCTAACGAGCTAACAAGCTAACGGGCTAACAAGCTAACGGGCTAATCTAAATCACTGTGGACGTGTGAAATATTTCTGAGCCGAATTGAACAAAACGTCCTTCACGTCCACAGGTGACGTCATGTTTGTCGAGGAGCAAGTTATATTTTAATTTTCTATCATGGTGCAACACGTCACAGCTGCTCGTCGCCTCTTACCGGTGTTCGGTCTTTCTGCGAGGCCTCCGGTGAGTCTACGCTCGCCGGTCGATCCGTCTTCGGGAACTTGAACCGGACTAACGGACAGAAAACACAGAAGCGGCTCCGGAGACGAACGAACCCACCGGAAGTGTCACAACCCGAGGTGAGGGAAGACCCGCCCACACCTCTCCTCTGATTGGCTAGTACTCATTTGCCTTCGTATGTTGAATGGCGTCATCCGCCCTACACCGGCGCCTTCCGCGTGACGAGTTAATTCCGCGACAAGCTAATTAGTTAGCTGACGGCTACTACGACCCCTCGGAGCAGCGGAGCTAACGTCCAACTCTCCGTGACCGGTATCATCCACACAGACAAAGACAACAGGTAGGAGACACACGGTACCGTGTTAGACCCGACACCGGGTCCAGTTCACGGCAGCTCCGCAGCTACAGAACACGGAATGTGATTAGCTAGCTAGCTAGTTAGCCGTTAGCATCGTGCCGCCGGGGCTCGTCACACCAAAGCTCCTCTCAAAACTCTGGAGGTAGAAGAAGCTTTGTATTCTGGACAGAACCGCTTCTGTGAGAATGAAACCAGGCTGGTCAATAAACGGCCGAGTGCCACTCTCATGTTCGACATAAGTTACGTAAAGAAAGTCATGTTTGTTTCATAGTTATTTGTATTTGTATTTGTATTTCAGGCTTCTTCAGAGGCGTCAGGTTGTTAAAGGGAGTTCTGTTGAGATGAGTCACATGTCAGGATGTCAGACATCACCTCGTCTCCTCCTCACCGCCACCGACCGAGTTACAGACACACTGACGTTGTGTTGTGTCGTGGATGCTAGCAGGCTAAGCTAAAACGAGCCCTTTGTGTTTATGAGTTAAAAGTTCGCAGTGTTGCGTTCACGTGTCACACAGGAGAGTGGTTAATTATCTGCTTATTACATCAGCTGCTCAGTTCGTATCATGATTCATGTGTAAAGACGGCGATTGTTAGCTTAGCTGCGGTTAGCCTCGCTGAGCCTGAGCTGCCAGAATGTTCTCCAGGCTAATGAGGCTAATGCTAAAGGGAGCTGGTTACACACACACACACACCACGGCCATGTGTTTATGTGATCGTATTTGTTCCCTGATCATTATTATTGAGTCTGTGTTCGTCTCTGGAGACTCTGACATGAGTCATAACGTTTCTGGCATCTGTGTGACATCATGACGTCATCATGACATCAGCAACCTGCTCAGTAAAAGCCACTTCTTCTTCTTGTCCTTCATGCGGTCGTCCGCAGGGTCTCCTCCCTCCCTCGGTGATCACCAGAGGTCTGATCCTCCGTCACCATGACAGACAACAAGCGTCTCGCCTTCTCCATCATCCAGTTCCTCCACGACCAGCTGCAGGGGGGGGATCTGTCCTCAAGCGCCCAGGAGAGTCTGGAGGGTGAGTCCTGACCCAGACTCAGGTTCTGTTCAGTCCTGACCCAGACTTAGGACTGAACATAACAAGGTGTATTTGTCGTTGTGGGTCCTGCTTTTTTTCCGGCGGTCCTCCGCCTGCTTCAGAACCTGCTGCTCACAGTTGTACAGCGAAGCAACGACACAAAACAGACTTTCTATGTTGTTATGAGTGTAAAAAAGATTTGTGTTCTTAAAGAAACGGTTGTGTGCCGCGGTCTGAGACGGTGTGTGTGTGTGTGTGCGTGTGTGTGCTTCCTGTTAAAACCGCCTCGTCGATCTGTAGTTGCCGTCCAGTGTCTGGAGACGGCGTTTGACGTGTCGACTGACGATCAGAGTCTCGCCGTCCCCATGACGTTAACGGAGATCTTCACCGCCGCCACAGACAAGGTAAACGGCCTCTCATCACGGATCTGAACCATCGGGTCCTAAAGTTCTCCTTTCTAATGTTGTGTTTGTGTGTGTGGCAGCTCCCAGATCAGTCGCAGGTCAACAACAACTCCACCCCGAACTCCGTCAGCGAGGACCAGAGAGCCGAGGCGGAGAGACTGAAGACCGATGGTATGATGAGGAGGTGGTCGCCCTGGTTACAGTCACAGTGTTGTTAGCGCAGGTTCAGTTCCCGGTGATGAGTTGACGTGTTTCCACTCTGGACGCAGGTAACGACCAGATGAAGGTGGAGAACTTTGCGGCTGCTGTTGAGTTCTACTCGAAGGCCATCGCCATCAACCCTCAGAACGCCGTATACTACTGCAACAGGTCGGCGTGGTGACGACTCTCCGTCAGTTGATAAAGTTTTCAATATCAAACCTGAGCAGAGGAAGTGAACATGTGTCGTTTCCCCGCAGGGCGGCAGCGTACAGTAAACTGGGAAACTACGCGGGAGCGGTGCAGGACTGTGAACAGGCCATCAGCATCGACCCCAACTACAGCAAGGCCTACGGCAGGATGGGGTAAGATGGCCGCCGCCTCTCTCACCAAACACCTGCTCCGTGATCACGTCAGGTGACGCTTGTCTGGCTCCTGACTCGCCGATTAAATTATAAGACCACAAAACTGACATTTAAAATCAAGAAAAGGGAAAAAAACTAAAGCAACAAGAGGGAGATTTTTCATCAATGTGAATATTATAAAGGTTTTAATTTCCAATCGCTCCCCCTGATTGGAACCCTGTTGTCATGACATGTTGTCATGTTGTCATGTTGTCATGTTGTCATGTTGTCCTGATGTCCTGATGTCCTGATGTGTTTCTTGACGTGTCGTGTTGTGGTTGTGTTTCAGTTTGGCGCTTGCCAGCCTCAACAAACACACAGAAGCAGGGAGTTACTATAAAAAAGCTCTGGAGCTCGACCCCGACAACGACACGTACAAGACCAACCTGAAGATCGCCGAGGAGAAGATGGAGACGTCCAGTCCCGTAAGAGGAGAAGAGTGTTTGTGACCAGAGAGTCTCTGACGGGTTGGGGTTCATGTGTTCATGTGTCCGTCTTCTCTCTCTCAGACAGCGGGGATGGGCGGAGTCGACCTGGCTGGTCTGCTGAGTAACCCCGGCTTCATGAACATGGTGAGACCTCAGACTGTGGTTCTGTGTCGGAGTGTGGTTCTGTGTCGGAGTGTGGTTCTGTGTCGGAGTGTGGTTCTGTGTCGGAGTGTGGTTCTGTGTCGGAGTGTGGTTCTGTGTCGGACTGTGGTTCTGTGTCGGACTGTGGTTCTATGTCGGACTGTGGTTCTGTGTCAGACTGTGGTTCTGTTTCAGACTCTGGTTCTCTGTCAGACTCTGGTTCTGTTTCAGACTGTGGTTCTGTTTCAGACTGTGGTTCTGTGTCAGACTGTGGTTCTGTTTCAGACTGTGGTTCTGTGTCAGACTCTGGTTCTCTGTCAGACTCTGGTTCTGTTTCAGACTGTGGTTCTGTTTCAGACTGTGGTTCTGTGTCAGACTGTGGTTCTGTGTCAGACTCTGGTTCTGTGTCAGACTGTGGTTCTGTGTCAGACTGTGGTTCTGTTTCAGACTCTGGTTCTGTGTCAGACTCTGGTTCTGTTTCAGACTGTGGTTCTGTCTCAGACTCTGGTTCTGTCTCAGACTCTGGTTCTGATTGGTGCAGATGTTTGAGCGTGTGTTCGTGTTCTGTCTCCGCAGGCGTCGTCTCTGATGAACAACCCTCAGGTCCAGCAGCTGTGAGTCTCTTTACTTTATCCTCCGCTCGCCATTTTCTTCCTCCTGTGTTTGTCGGAGTTAACGTCCCTCATTGTCCTCCAGGATGTCGGGGATGATGTCTGGAGGGTACGGTGGGATGGGGGGAGGAGTCGGAGGACTTGGTGGAGGAGGAGTCGGAGGAGGAGGAGCTGCACCCTCACCCTCACCTTCACCTGCATCTGCACCTGCACCTGCTGCCCCCGGACCAGCTGGAGGCGGAGATTTATCAGGACTCATCCAGGCGTAAGTACCTGGTGCCTCCCACCAGCACGCGCTCTGTCGGGTGACGGCGGGCAGAGCTGAATGGCTGACTCTCTCTCTCTCTCTCTCTCTCTCACTCTCGCTCTCGCTCTCTCGCTCTTGCTCTCTCTCTCTGTATGTGTTGCAGAGGTCAGCAGTTCGCGCAGCAGATGCAGCAGCAGAATCCAGAACTCATCGAACAGCTGAGGAGTCAAATCCGCAACCGAACACCCAGCACCGGCAACGAGGAGCAGCCGTGACGTCACACACTGTAAACATAAGAAAACAAATCTTAACATTGTGAGATGTTTGTTTCTACTCGTTTTCTATTGTTTACATTCTTTAAAAAAATGTGTCCTTAAACCAGCAGCTGATGAGTTTTATTCACAAACAGAAAAGAATAGAAATGAACAGAAACAAACATGGAGGACGAGTCAAGGTTTTATCAACAGGAGCAGCTCAGGAAAGGGGGAGGAGCCTCATCAGTGTTACAGTCGAGACATGAGTGGAAACTAAGTCTCGTCTCTACCTCCGTCAGTCCTCGTCTTTCCTTCTTGTTTCCTGTTTACTTTGTTCTGATTGGTCGTTTTATTTCCTGTGTCTGTTGCAGGTTCACGTGTGGAGGAGACGCTGAGACAGTCGGCCATTTTGTTTCTTTCTGATCAGGATCATGACGCTCGAAGGACATTAAGGAAGTTTTTTTTTCCACCACTGAATAATTCCTGCATGAGAGAGACGGGGGGGGGGGGGGGGGGTCGCTAATTCAGGAGCCACAAGCCATGCCCACTTCCTGGTGGTTTGTGTCTCAACACATGAAACCTAATAACCCAGATTTTAAACAGCTGTGTGTGTGTGTGTGTGTGTGTGTGTGTGTGTGTGTGTGTGTGTGTGTGTGTGTGTGTGTGTGTGTGTGTGTGTGTGTGTGTGTGTGTGTGTGTGTGTGTGTGTGTGTGTGTGTGTGTGTGTGTGTGTGTGTGTGTGTGTGTGTGTGTGTGTGTGTGTGTGTGTGTGTGTGTGTGTGTGTGTGCTGTTTAAATAAGTTTGGAAATTAAAAAGAGCATCTCAACATTTTACTTCCTCCTGTCTGACGAGTTTTTTTATGAAATATACTCAAGCAGCCAGGACTTGTTCTCAGACGTCACTGTATATACACATATTGTATGAATGATGGATAATGTATAAATAATAATGTACATGTGCAGTTTGAAGTTTTGGCCAAATTAATTTCTGAAGTGAAAAGTAATAAATAACACTCAGCAAAAAGTCTAAAGTCACTTTTCATTTCATGAACTTGTAATAGAATAATATAATTGTGGTTTGATTAGAGCTGCAACAGTTAATCGATTACTAAATTAATCTATTTAATAATCGATTAATCAGTTCAAGTAGTTTTTATGAACAAAAAAGTTATAATTCTCTGATTTGAGCTTCTTAAATGTGAATATGTTCTGGTTTCTTTGCTCTGTGACAGTAAACTGAAAATCTTGGGTGTGGACAAAACAAAACATCATCTTGTCGTTTTAGGAAACACAATCGACATTTTTCACCATTTTATGAACCAAACAACTGATCAATTAATTGAGAAAAGAATGGATTGAAATGAATCGGTAGTTGCAGCCCTATATGTCTGATTTATTGTATATTATTCTAAATCTCATGAGAATGAGAATAAACTGAACATTTGACCTTCACACAGTTAAACTGATCAGGAATCTGAAGATGACTCAAACAGACAATTCCATAAGTTTCTGAGACTAAAAAAAGGAAATGAATCTTTGATCCTTAAAAAAAGTAAAGACTTTAAACTCCACACTGTTAATGAGGAGCATCCGTCAACTTCACCACATCATGTTTAACATTTACTTTAAATTAATCTTAATCTGAAGCAGAAACATTACGTTTACATTTTTATTTTTGTAAATATCCTAAAGTTGTTTTTGTTTTTCAAAATCCATATACAAACAAAATGGCTAAAATTCTTCACAGTATTATCTTCTTTTTTTGCTGATATTTTTTTTAATTCATGGACAAAAGGAAAAACAAACTAATGAAATGTAAAGTAAAAAAAAAAAAAACAACAAATAAAAAAAACTGAATATAAAAAAAACCCATAACAAAAGTCTTCCCGGAAGTGATCTCTTCCTACGTCATTAGAAAATCGACCACTCAGGGCGCAGAGAGAGAGAGTGCACCTGCCGAGCAGCGGACGGAGGCCCGGGCAGGTAAACGGCTCGTGCGGCCTCTTGTCGTGTTGTTGTTGTTGTCGTGTTGACTTCAGGTTGTTGTTCAGTCTCAGTGACGCAGATGTGAGCAGCCGCTGTCCTCTGTGACCGTATACTTCCGGTGTTTGCGGGGTGGATGTAGCAGCAGGGTGCTAACGACGGTTAGCAGTTAAGTTAGCCGCAATTAGCCGGAACCGGAGTGGAAACAAGGCGAGTTTTGCCTTTAACCTGAAATATTAAAACATCTTTGTAATAAACGGATCTTTACAGTATTTAAAATCAACATGGGAGAAATGTGGCACAACGAAAGTTAAACATTTAATTTAGCAATTAATTCTGAAGAGCGATAATATTTTATTTTGAAGTGCCCGACCGGAAGCGGGTTTATCGCTGTTGCTTCCGGCAGATAGAAACAAACAGATAAAAAACCACCAGGGGCCTGCTCCGGGGGCCGGGGCCGTCTGTCTGTCTGTCTGTCTGTCTGTCTGTCTGTCTCTAACTGTCTGTCTCTCTCTAACTGTCTCTAACTGTCTGTCTGTCTCTAACTGTCTGTCTCTAACTATCTGTCTGTCTGTCTGTCTGTCTCTAACTGTCTGTCTCTGTCTGTCTGTCTCTAACTGTCTGTCTGTCTGTCACTGTCTGTCTGTCTCTAACTGTCTGTCTCTAACTATCTGTCTGTCTCTAACTGTCTGTTTGTCTGTCACTGTCTGTCTGTCTCTAACTGTCTGTCTGTCTGTCTGTCTCTAACTGTCTGTCTGTCTGTCTGTCTCTAACTGTCTGTCTGTCTGTCTGTCTCTAACTATCTGTCTGTCTCTAACTGTCTGTTTGTCTGTCACTGTCTGTCTGTCTCTAACTGTCTGTCTGTCTGTCTGTCTCTAACTGTCTGTCTGTCTGTCTGTCTCTAACTGTCTGTCTGTCTGTCTGTCTCTAACTATCTGTCTGTCTGTCTGTCTCTAACTGTCTGTCTGTCTGTCACTGTCTGTCTGTCTCTAACTGTCTGTCTGTCTGTCACTGTCTGTCTGTCTCTAACTGTCTGTGTGTCTGTCTCTCTCTAACTGTCTCTAACTGTCTGTCTGTCCTCTAACTGTCTGTCTGTCTGTCAGTCTCTAACTGTCTGTCTGTCTCTCTAACTGTCTGTCTGTCTGTCCTCTAACTGTCTGTCTGTCTGTCTGTCTGTCTCTAACTGTCTGTCTCTCCCTAACTGTCTCTAACTGTCTGTCTGTCTCTAACTGTCTGTCTCTAACTATCTGTCTGTCTGTCTGTCTGTCTCTAACTGTCTGTCTGTCACTGTCTGTCTGTCTGTCACTGTCTGTCTGTCTCTAACTGTCTGTCTGTCTGTCTGTCTCTAACTGTCTGTCTCTAACTATCTGTCTGTCTGTCTGTCTCTAACTGTCTGTCTGTCTGTCTGTCACTGTCTGTCTGTCTCTAACTGTCTGTCTGTCTGTCTGTCTCTCTCTAACTGTCTCTAACTGTCTGTCTGTCCTCTAACTGTCTGTCTGTCTGTCTCTAACTGTCTGTCTGTCTCTCTCTAACTGTCTGTCTCTAACTGTCTGTCTGTCTGTCTGTCTGTCTGTCACTGTCTGTCTCTAACTATCTGTCTGTCTGTCTGTCTGTCTCTCTCTAACTGTCTCTAACTGTCTGTCTGTCTGTCACTGTCTGTCTGTCTCTAACTGTCTGTCTGTCTGTCTGTCTCTCTCTAACTGTCTCTAACTGTCTGTCTGTCCTCTAACTGTCTGTCTGTCTGTCTCTAACTGTCTGTCTGTCTCTCTCTAACTGTCTGTCTGTCTCTAACTGTCTGTCTGTCTGTCTGTCTGTCACTGTCTGTCTGTCTCTAACTATCTGTCTGTCTGTCTGTCTCTCTCTAACTGTCTCTAACTGTCTGTCCGTCTATAACTATTTGTCTGTCTCTAACTGTCTGTCTGTCACTGTCTGTCTGTCTCTAACTGTCTGTCTGTCTGTCTCTAACTGTCTGTCTGTCTCTAACTATCTGTCTGTCTCTCTCTAACTGTCTCTAACTGTCTGTCTGTCTGTCTCTCTCTAACTATCTTTAACTGTCTGTCTGTCTGTCTGTCTCTAACTGTCTGTCTGTCACTGTCTGTCTGTCTATAACCATTTGTCTGTCTAACTGTCTGTCTGTCTGTCTGTATCTCTCTGACTGTCTCTAACTGTCTGTCTGTCTGTCTGTCTATAACCATTTGTCTGTCTAACTGTCTGTCTGTCACTGTCTGTCTGTCTATAACTATCTGTCTGTCTGTCTGTCTGTCTGTCTCTCTCTAACTGTCTGTCTCTAACTGTCTGTCTGTCTGTCTCTCTCTCTCTAACTGTCTCTAACTGTCTGTCTGTCACTGTCTGTCTGTCTCTAACTGTCTGTCTGTCTCTAACTATTTGTCTGTCTGTCTCTCTCTAACTGTCTGTCTTTAACTATTTGTCTGTCTCTAACTGTCTGTCTGTCTCTAATTGTCTCTCTAACTGTCTGTCTTTAACTATTTGTCTGTCTGTCTCTAACTGTCTGTCTGTCTCTAATTGTCTGTCTGTCTGTCTGTCTTTCTCTCTCTAACTGTCTCTAACTGTCTGTCTGTCTGTCTGTCTGTCTGTCTCTAATTGTCTGTCTGTCTGTCTGTCTGTCTGTCTTTCTCTCTCTAACTGTCTCTAACTGTCTGTCTGTCTGTCTGTCTCTAACTGTCTCTAATTGTCTATCTGTCTCTAACTGTCCGTCTGTCTGTCTCTAACTGTCTGTCTTTAACTATTTGTCTGTCTGTCTGTCTCTAACTGTCTGTCTGTCTCTAATTGTCTCTCTAACTGTCTGTCTTTAACTATTTGTCTGTCTGTCTCTCTGTCTGTCTCTAACTGTCTGTCTGTCTCTAATTGTCTGTCTGTCTGTCTGTCTGTCTGTCTTTCTCTCTCTAACTGTCTCTAACTGTCTGTCTGTCTCTAATTGTCTGTCTGTCTGTCTTTCTCTCTCTAACTGTCTCTAACTGTCTGTCTGTCTCTAACTGTCTCTAATTGTCTATCTGTCTCTAACTGTCCGTCTGTCTGTCTCTAACTGTCTGTCTGTCTTTAAATGTCTGTCTGTCTGTCTGTCTCTAACTGTCTGTCTGTCTGTCTGTCTGTCTGTCTGTCTCTAACTGTCTGTCTGGTCGCTGTCTCTAACTATCTGTATGTCGCTAACTGTCTGTCTGGTCGCTGTCTCTAACTGTCTGTCTCTCTCTAACTCTCTGTCTGTAACTATTTGTCTGTCTCTAACTGTCTGTCTGTAACTATTTGTCTGTCTGTCTGTCTGTCTGTCTCGTGCAGTAGAAGCAGCAGGTCTGTGATGATGATGATGAAGATGATGATGATGAAGATGATGATGAGGATGACGTCCTCCCTGTAGGAGGACCGCCTGCGGAGCGTTTGTGGCGTCACGATGCAGATCCTGGTGGCGAAGCTGCTCGGCCTTCTGGGACTGTTCGTCCTGATGCTGGCCGGCGTCCTGGTCCCCGTGCGCCTCCTGCTGGTCGACCACGACCGGGCGCTCCGGTACCGCAGAGCGCTGTCCCTCTGCAACTCGTTCGGAGGAGGGGTGTTCCTCGCCACGTGTTTCAACGCCCTGCTGCCCACCGTCAGAGACAAGGTCGGTGTCATATCTCGTACCAGTGGACAGATGTTTACAGTTTGATACAGTTTATCTTGTGTCCTCAGGCGGGCGACGTGTTGCGGCGGCTGCAGATCACCAGTGATTATCCTCTGGCGGAGACGATGATGATGCTCGGGTTCTTCCTCACCGTGTTCGTGGAGCAGGCCGTCCTCACCTTCAGGAAGGAGAAGCCGTCCTTCATCGACCTGGACACCTTCAACGCCGGCGGCTCCGAGGCCGGCAGCGACTCCGAGTACGACACGCCCTTCATCTCCTCGCCAGGCGGCGGCAGGGGCGGGGTCAAAGGCGGCCACCGCTCCCATGGACACCAGCACGGACACTTCAGTCCAGGTGAGCTGGCGGGGGCGGGGCCTCTGCGGCTGGCCAGCCTGGTCCTGGCGCTGTCGGCCCACTCGGTGTTCGAGGGCGTGGCGCTCGGCCTGCAGGAAGACGGCGCCAAGCTGGGCGGCCTCTTCCTGGGCGTGGCCGTGCATGAGACGCTGGCCGCCATCGCCCTCGGCGTCAGTGTGGCCAAGGCGTCGCTGGGCATGAAGGACGCCGCCAAGCTTGGAGTCACGATCAGCCTGATGATCCCACTGGGCGCGCTGGTGGGGATGGGCATCGAGTCGGCGCAGACGCTGGCAGGCGGCGTGGTGTCCGTGGTGCTGCAGGGACTCGCCGCTGGCACTTTCCTGTTCGTCACCTTCTTCGAGATCCTGTCCCGAGAGCTGGACGACAAACGGGATCGCCTCCTCAAGGTGCTCTTCCTCATCCTTGGGTACGCAGCGCTCGCCGCGCTCGTCTTCGTCAAGTGGTGACGGACGGACAGGAAGTGATGGACTCTAAAAGGAACAGTCGAGCTGAACATCTGGCTAAGAGTGATGCTCCTGAAACATCTGGAGCAGCTGGATGAACACGTTTCCTCTTCACAACGTGATTTTTATTTCCAGCTGTTTTTCTTCTTCACTGTTTTTCTCGGTGCGTCGTTGAAATGATCTGCTGACAGGGACAGTTGTGACATCACTGGTGGGTGTGGTCACAGGTGCAAGACTCGTAACCTCATTCAACCACTGAAACCAATAACAAAATGTAGCTGAAACTGAATAATGAAGTCGTAATGTTTATGAATATGAATATGATCAGAGGAGTATCAGTGATTGGCTGACCAGGCGCAGGTCAGGGGTCGTGTCCTAGGTCACAGGTGTCTGTAACTTTTGACCTTTGACCTGTTTGTTCCTGATGTTGATCTTCATGAAGCTTTTGCGTCTCTACAGATGTTTTCTACAAATGATCATAATTCATGTTCATGTCTCTTGTCTCTGGTGTTTGTTTATGATCACGAACAGTCGTCTATTTATTTTGTCTACGTTTTTATTACGTCAGTAGCAAATAAAAGATTATTATTAAAGGGGCCATATTATGCTCCAGGCACCTCTTCAGCTGCCTCCACGTATATCTGGTTATTTGGGGTGTCTGCCGGCCCACGGAGAATGAAAAGAAAACAATGAGTCGTTGATTCGTGGTTTGGGTTGATCGTGCAGACGGTCTGTAGACGAGCCGTTCACAGCCCGGGCGTCAAGTGACGTAAGTTGACTCCTGCTACTGGGGCGACCACGCCCCCAACCTGAGCAGCACCTCCCCCCTTGAAGTGCGGAAAAACAGATCGCGTCTACGCCATCATTTTCTCGCGGCTGCCGCGTTCGGAGCTCGCGGCTACCGGCGTAGCTCGACTCACGGCCGGCCACGAGCTCGGCAGGCCGGGATGTCGTTAACGTTCTATCGCCCAGCCCCTTGTGCTCTCTGTGTAATTATGGTGAACGTGTTCTGTGCCTCCCGGGTCTCTACGTCGTGTATGTGCCTTGTTACGTGCGACTGTTGTCATGGCAGCGCAACGCCGTAGTTGCGCAGCAGATGCGGGGAGGAGCGAGGAGGAGCGAGGAGGAACACGAAGGGAGGGGGGCGAGGAGGAGCGAGGAGGAACATGAAGGGAGGGGGGCGAGGGGGGCGAGGAGGAGCGAGGAGGAACATGAAGGGAGGGGGGCAAGGAGGAGCGAGGAGGAACATGAAGGGAGGGGGGCGAGGAGGAGCGAGGAGGAACATGAAGGGAGGGGGGCGAGGAGGAGCGAGGAGGAACATGAAGGGAGGGGGGCGAGGGGGGCGAGGAGGAGCGAGGAGGAACATGAAGGGAGGGGGGCGAGGAGGAGCGAGGAGGAACATGAAGGGAGGGGGGCGAGGAGGAGCGAGGAGGAACATGGGAACACGAAGGGAGGGGGGCGAGGACGAGCGAGGCAGGGCTTTTGGGAACACGAAGGGAGGGGGGAGGAGTGAGCAGGAAAGCTCTGGACTGGACCGTCGTCTCACAGGCCTGTTCCACAGAAAGAGGAGGTTCTGTGTGTCTTGATCCTTGAGGTGTTCTGACATGGAATGACAAAGACATGTAGTTCACACACCTGAAAACCAATGAAACTTGTGTAAAAGGGCCATAATATGGGATCTTTAAAACTCATGAGTTTGACGTGTTTGACAGCTTCCTCTCTCGTGTTTGGCTCCGCCTCTTCCGGAGGAAACATCTGGATCTAACACGACTTTCTACTTTACATCAGTTTGCTTCGATCATCATCGTCATCATCATCACGGCTGCTTCCTGTTTGTCAGACTGATCATCCTAATGTCTGATCAATAACTCCATCATCGACCAGCAGCTGATCCAGGAGTAGGAGCTTCAGTTCACTGCGACGTGATTGTTGCTTTTTGTTTTTGCGGGACAAGAAAGAACTCGTGAAATATTGATATCTGACACGTAGTGATTCTTTGAGTGAGACCTGGTGATGATGATGATGATGATGGACAGATCTCCGTCCTCCTCTGATGGGTTCTCTTGCAGCTGCATCTAGTGGACACGTGAGGAACTGCAGCTGGAGAAAATTTATCAGTGATATTTACACTTTCTCTGCTCGATGGATGTCGTCGTCATCATCGTCATCATCATCATCATCATGTGTGTATTTGTCTGTGTATTGACCGTTTTGGCTCTTTTACTTTAATTACAGACCCAAGACCTTATTTATAATGAAAAACGCTGGGAAATCTCAATTTTTGACAATATGGACCTTTAAGTATGAAAATGAAATATTTTAATTCTCTCTCTTCATGTCACTAAAGGTCATAAAATAATCTTTAGACCCTAGA